>NC_053022.1:327713817-327922050 GCF_003073215.2 Triticum urartu
AAACACCCCCTCCCCAGATGCACGCAAGCTTCGAACTCAAATCCAACTTAAATCCAAACCAAAGAAACTTGCTGACAAGGAAGAAGCAAAAAAGCAAAAAGGCGGAAGAAAAACAAAAAAGCCGCGTCCGGCGCCTAGTCTAGTCTTCGACGTCTTCTCACCAGCGCGGAGCTAAGTGCTGCCACTGGGCGTGGGCGGGAGCCCCAGGGCCTGAGGACGGCACTCCTGAGACTCCGGGGCGTGTACAACCCCACTCATTATTACGTGAGAGTGTCACGGGGCGGCGAGCTTCACAGGCACTGGGCCTTCTTCACAGGTACTGGCCTTGCTTCATATCGCCAGACGAGGGCCCCGCCTTGTGCCTCACTCTGCCGCCATTGACGGTGACCGAAAACCAAGGACGACGCCAATGGGGTAGAGCGGTCGCCTGCGGTTCCCCCGACGACCATGGGTCCTCCGCCGAGGGCAGGCCATGGGGCACCTCCCCGGCAGAGGGCCTACCTCCGGAGAACATCTTGACCCGACCGCCGCGAGGGGGAGACCGAATCTCGGCCCCTTTCCTGTAGCCCCCTGCACCCTCCTCCCGAGGGATAAGAGGCTGCAGCGTTGGGGCAGCCATCCGCTGCGGCGACCTGTACCTCCTGCGACACATGGTTAGCGTAAGCTTGCTTCTGAGGGATTTGTGGTACCCGATAGTTGCCGATGTCAGCGCGATTGTCGATGCTCTCTTGGGGTTCCTGAAAGAGCTCGGCTTTTGGCGCCTCCTTGTCCTAGCCGGGCCCGAGGAACGAGCCGTGACCTTCTTCCAGCTCGCGCCCTTGATCCACCATGCGGGGTACGTAGGCCTCCGGGGCGACCACCTCGTGGACCTCGTTGTAGCGCCCCACATGCCACGCAGTCTGGCTTGGGGCGTCGCCTTGTATGTGATGACGCGGTGGTCCGCCGAGGCCAAAGGCCTCGGCGCGCATCCCTTCGTTGGCCTGGGGAAGGGCCGGCGTGAACTGCCGCCCGGTGCCGGCGGAGGTGTTGGTGCTGGACCGGCCCTGGGGCCCGCCTGAAATCGCGTGGACGCGCATAATGCCGTCGTGCGACCTGTCCTGGATCTGGGGCGGCAGCTGGATGCAGAAGGGGGGCGCTCCCGAGGCAGCGGCGTCCAGGAGCTCGGCCACTCGCTCCAACAACACGTTGCGACCGCCTTCCATCAAGCGGCACCATAGTAGCTCTCGGGCCACCGTGAGCGCGGCCCTGGAGTTCGCCTGCTCCCGTCGGGTGTATGGCACCGTGGCAGTGGCGTGGTTCAAGGCCCTTGCTATGGCCCACACCTGCCGTGGCGTGAGGGCAGGCGGCGTCTGGTCGCGTCGCCCACGCCCCGCAGCGCCCTGCGGAGCGCGAGCTGCCTGAGGCGCAAGGTTGAGGTTGCCCTGAGACGGGGACACGACGTGGGTGGGCCACGCCGCCCAGCGGTTGGCGTTGGCAGCCGGGTTGCTTGACATCTAGGTGGAGAAGCGGCGGAACGCGGCGCGGAGGAAGGAGGACTCCGGCGCACCCCTACCTGGAGCGCCAAATGTCAGGTTTCGGGTTCCGGCAGACCCTTGAGGTTCAAACACTGGGGTGCGCGTGGAGATCTCTCCCCTACCGATCTACGTCCGATCCTCTCATGCGAACTAAGATGAAAATGATGAACAACACAAGAGACACGATGTTTATACTGGTTCGGGCCACCGTTGTGGTGTAATACCCTACTCCAGTGTGTGTGTGGTGGATTGCCTCTGGGGCTGATGATGGACAATACAAGGGAAGAACAACCTCGCGAGAGGTGTTCTTGAGCTGGTGCGATGAACTGCTAGGGTGAGTTCAGTCGCCTCTCTCTCTCTCTCTGCTGGGGTTCTACCAGATCTCTCCCCGGGGGTTCCTCTACTCTGTGGTGGCTAGCTCTATTTATAGAGGCCCTGGGCCTCTCCCCAAATAATGAGCGGGAAGGGCGCCAACAATTGGCCATTTCGAAGGGGAACATCTAGTACAAGTTATCCTGACCAAAGGTGGTCTTCGGCTGCCAAAAGCACTGGCGATGACACCGTCTTGGGCTCCACGGTGACCTCCATCCTGCCGTCTGGCTGGTCTTGGTCTCGTTGCACCGGAATGGTAACCTTTTCCTGATGCCTTGGCCTGTGCTTGCCCCCTTTGCACCAAAGGGGAAACAAGGACACTGCACAGGCCGGCGCCCGCCTGGTCTCGATCGTCATGGCTTGCGTCACGGGTTCCTCGTGAGGTACCCCTGCCTTGATCTCTCCGCCTCCTCGCGAGCCTGCCTGATGAGGCTGCCTCTGAGGGAGCTTCCTGTCATCCGCCCTGTGAGGCTTGGCCCCTCGCGAGGGTCTTTGAGCTTGAGCTGATGAAGATGGGCTGCGCTAGGCCCCGCTTGAGCCACGCCGCCAGCCGCAGGCAGGCAAGTCTGGGGACCCCCGTTCCCAGAACGCCGACACGGATGCAGGCGGCTCAGAGTCTGTGGCCGGAGACGAATCCAGTGGTTCGGCGACACGGCTCTCGTAAGGGGTGAAGTCAGTATCCGGCTCCATCGCCACTGAGAGTGCGGCCTCCATGGTGGGGTCTATCCCTCCGTCCTTGAATGGCGCAATTTTCTCTGGATTAAAGGCCGGAGTAGTTGCAGATGCGATCTCCCGAACACTGTCCGACGGCAGAGTTACGTCATGTTCGTCGTGATTGTGCGGCGCACCTGATATGGGCTCGAATCCGTCGAAGATCAAGTCTCCGCGGATGTCGGTAGTGTAGTTTAAGTTTCCGAACCTGACCTAATGGCCAGGGGCGTAGCTCTCGATATGCTCCAGATGGCCAAGCGAATTGGCCCGCAGTGTGAAGCCGCCGAATACAAGATCTATCCGAGGAGGAAAACCTCACCCTGGACCGCATCGTTACCGATGATTGAAGGAGACATCAAGCCTTACGGTGACGGCACAGTGGAACTCTCAATGAAAGCACCAATGTCGGTGTCAAAACCGGCGGATCTTGGGTAGGGGGTCCCGAACTGTGCGTCTAAGGAGGATGGTAACAGGAGGCAGGGGACACGATGTTTACCCAGGTTCGGGCCCTCTTGATGGAGGTAATACCCTATGTCCTGCTTGATTGTTCTTGATGATATGAGTATTATAAGAGTTGATCTACCACGAGATCGTAGAGGCTAAACCCTAGAAGCTAGCCTATGGTATGATTGTATGTAGTCCTAAGGACTAAACCCTCCGGTTTATATAGACACCGGAGGGGGCTAGGGTTACACAAAGTCGGTTACAAGGGAGGAGATCTACATATCCGTATTGCCAAGCTTGCCTTCCACGCCAAGGAGAGTCCCATCCGGACACGGGACGAAGTCATCAATCTTGTATCTTCATAGTCCAACAGTCCGCTGTCCGGAGACCCCATAATCCAGGACTCCCTCACCTCCCAACATACTCACCTCAAGGGTGATGTCAACAATAATAACTCATGCCACCCATATTCAACTAGACATATTGCCTAGATCTTTCCTCACCACATGATGCTTGCCAAAAGAGAAAAATAAAAGGAATAGAGAGAAAAACTTTGACTCTTTGCATAAAAGTAAAAGATAGGCCCTTCGCAGAGGGAAGCAGAGGTTGCCATGCGCTTATTTGTTTGTATGCTCAATCCCTTAGTGCAAAAGAACGTCACGTTACATTGCCCCTTGTGATAGCGACCTTTATTATGCAGTTTGTCGCTTTTATTCTTCACCATCACAAGTTCGGGCAACGCTCAATTTTCTCTTACACTAAATGATCTCACACTTCTAGAAGCAATTTTTATTTCCTTTTTGCACCGATGACAACTTACTTGAGGGATCTTGCTCAATCCCTAGGTAGATATGGTGGACACTTGAAAATAAGATTTGGGTTTAAGGGTTTTTGGATGCACAAGTAGTATCTCTACTTAGTGCGGAATTTTTGGCTAGCAAAGATAGGGGGCAAGCACCACATGTTAAAGGATCTATGACAATATGACTTATATGTGAATATGAACAAACATAAATCATTAAGTTGTCTACCTTGTCCAACGTCAACAATTTTGGCATATAATATTTTGATGAGGGCTCACAATCACAAACGATTTCTAGGTAGTATATTTGTATGCGAATCTTCTCTTCCCTTATTAATTCTTTCATGAGTTGCATCATTGACTACTGCTATGTTTGTCAATCTCTAATAAAATTTTCTACTTATACTTTTCCTTATGTGGTGACATCACCTACCATAGGATTAGTATACAATCTTTTCATTATTTATTTCCTTCCTTTTCTTTATTTGCAACATGGAAGTAAAGAAAGCAAGAACTCTTACTAAACTTTATTATATAACTCGCACACGGTTACAATGATAGATCCCTAAGCAAACTCTCGAAGAAGAAAGGTTCAAACTAAAGTTTTATTCAACTAAAGCAAAAGATCGAACTAAAATAAGTAGAAGCAAAAAGATATTGGGATGATACGATACCAGGGCACCTCCCCCAAGCTTGGAGGAAGCCAAGGGGAGTGCCCATACCCGATATTCAGTTCTCCTTTGGTGGTGAAGAAGGTGATGGTGATGAAGCGATCCTATATTTAAGGATCAAAATATTCTCTAATTGACGGATGACACTCCAGAGGTGGGTGATGTGCTCTTGATGCAGAATATTCTCACGAGTAAGATGAGTAAGGTAAGGTTTGAGGATATCTTCCTCCTCCTCGTCAGCTGGCAGTGCTTGTTCGAAGGCCGGAGGCTGGTCTACGGTAACCTCCTTGCTCTCATCTCCTTCGACAGCTCCCACGGGCTCTTCTCTCTTCAGCTCGATCTTCATCAACCAAGCATCCTCTTCCACATTGTTGGATAAAGAAGAAGACATGATGCCTAGCTCAACAGATCTGACAGAAAACAGCAAGAAAAGAGAACAGAGGATTTCTCCGTGATACGGTGATCAATAGGTTCGGGAAGTATATATAAATTATTTATCTTGGAGGACAAGCATACTGTAGAAAAACGGAGTCCGAAAGGTGTCCCAGGTGGGCACAACCTGGTCTCTTGTGCCCACCAGGGGACACTTCCTGGAAGTTTCTTTATTCCCAAAATTCTAAAATATTCCAAAACTGATAAAGAATATTTTTGCGGATTTTTCGGAGTCTGTTTACTTACCGTATTACGTACCTCCTTATTTTCATGATTCTGGAGTGTTTCAGAAGGACTCTTTTATGTGTTCTTCCAGTGTCATAGTTTGGATAATATTACTTTCAATATTAATAGGCGTACCTGAGATATAATGCTTTATTCGTTGTACATTCACAACCTTCGGGTTAGTACCTTCGGAATTATTTATTTTGATGGCTCCTGACCGGTAAACCTCCTCGATGACGTATGGGCCTTCCCATTTTGAGAGGAGTTTTCCTGCAAAGAATCTGAAACGAGAGTTGTATAAAAGAACATATTCTCCGACTTTAAACTCATGCTTTTGAATTCTTTTGTCATGCCATCTTTTAACTTTTTCTTTAAATAATTTTGCATTTTCATAAGCTTGGGTTCTCCATTCATCTAGAGAGCTAATATCGAGTAACCTCTTTTCGCCAGCAATTTCGAAATCATAGTTGAGTTCTTTGATTTCCCAAAATGCTTTATGTTCTAACTCAAGAGGCAAATTACATGCTTTTCCATAAACCATTTTATAAGGAGACATACCCGTAGGATTTTTATATGCTGTTCTATAAGCCCAAAGTGCATCATCTAATTTCTTAGACCAATTCTTCCTAGACCTATTGACAGTCTTTTGCAAAATCAATTTTATTTATCTATTGCTAAGTTCAACTTGACCACTAGACTAAGGATGATAGGGTGATGCAATTCTATGGTTAACATCATACTTGGCAAGCATTTTACGGAAAGCACCATGAATAAAGTGTGAACCACCATCAGTCATTAAATATCTAGGGACTCCAAACCTTGGGAAAATAACTTCCTTAAGCATTTTAACAAAGGTGTTGTGATCAGCACTGCTAGTTGGAATAGCTCCTAACCATTTAGTAACATAATCAACAACAACCAAAATATGTGTATACCCATTAGAGGAAGGAAAAGGTCCAATGTAATCAAATCCCCAAACATCAAATGGTTTAATAGCAAGTGAATAATTCATAGGCATTTCTTGATGCTAACCGATATTACCTATTCTTTGACATTCATCACAAGATAAGACGAACTTACGGGCATCCTTGAAGAGAGTAGGCCAATAAAATCAAGATTGCAATACCTTGTGAGCAGTTTTATCTCCAGCATGATGCCCTCCATAAGCTTCAGAGTGACATTTCCGTAGGATTTTCCCTGTTCATGCTTAGGTACACAATGTCTAATAATACCATCTACTCGTTCTTTATAAAGATGTGGGTCATCCCAAAAGTAATGTCTTAAATCATAGAAGAATTTTTTCTTTTGTTGGTATGTAAAGCTAGGTGGTAAATATTTAGCAACAATTTAATTAGCATAATCAGCATACCAAGGAGTACTTTGAGAAACATTTATTGCAGCTAACTGCTCATCAGGAAAACTATCATCAATAGGTAGTGGGTCATCAAGCACATTTTCAAGCCTAGACAAATTATCAGCTACTGGGTTCTCAGCTCCTTTTCTATCAATGATATATAAAACAAATTCTTGTAACAAGAGAACCCATCGAATAAGTCTACGTTTAGAATCTTTCTTTTCCATAAGATATTTAATAGCAGCATGATCTGTGTGAACAGTTACTTTGGAATCAACAATATAACGTCAAAATTTATCACAAGCAAACACCACTACTAAGAACTCTTTTTCAGTAGTAGCATAATTTCTTTGAGCACTGTCTAGAGTTTTGCTAGCATAATGAATAACATTAAGTTTCTTCTTTGTCCTAGAACAACACCAACAACATAATCACTACCATCACACATAATTTCAAAAGGCAAGTTCCAATTAGGTGGTTGAACAATAGGTGCAAAAATTAAGGCTTTCTTAAGTGTTTCAAAGGCTTCTAAACAATCATCATAAAAAACAAAAGGAATATCGTTTTGCAAGATACTAGTAAGAGGCCTAGAAATTTTTGAAAAGTCTTTGATAAATCTCCTATAGAAACCAGCATGACCTAACAAACTACGAATACCTTTTATATCTTTAGGACATGGCATTTTCTCAATTGCATCAACCTTGGCTTTATCCACTTCAATACCTCTTTCAGAAATTTTATGACCCAAGACAATGCCTTCATTAACCATAAAGTGGCACTTCTCCCAATTCAAGACAATATTTGCTTGTTCACATCTCTACAAAACTCAATCAAGATTGCTTAAACAGTCATCAAAAGACTTCCCATAAACAGAAAAGTCATCCATGAAAACCTCAACAATCTTTTCACAAAAGTCAGAGAATATAGCAGTCATACATCTTTGAAAGGTAGCAGGTGCATTACATAAACCAAAAGGCATACATCTATAACCATAGGTTCGAATGGGACAAGTAAAAGTGGTCTTTTCTTGATCAAGTTGAGAAACAGGTATTTGTGAAAAGCCAGAATATCCATCAAGGTAGCAACAGTGTGTGTGATTAGATAATCTTTCAAGCATTTGATCAATAAAAGGCAAAGGGTAATGATCTTTTCTAGTTGCTTTCTTTAATTTTCTAAAATAAATTACAATTCTATAGCCTATAACAATTCATTCTGGAATAAGTTCATTCTTATCATTAGGAACAACAGTTATACCTCCTTTCTTAGGAACACAATGAACATGGCTTACCCATCTACTATCAGGTATGGGATAGATTATACCTGCTTCCAGAAGTTTTAAAATTTCCGTTCTTACCACTTCTTTCATCTTTGGATTTAAACGACGTTGATGATCAACAACGGGTTTAGCATCAGTTTCCATATTAGTTTTGTGCTGACATAGAGTGGGACTAATGCCCTTTAAATCATAAAGAGTATATCCAATAGCAGCTCGATGCTTCCTTAGAACTTTCAATAATCTTTCTTCTTCATGTTCTGAAAGGTTAGCACTAATAATAACAAGACATATCTTCTTTTCATCAAGATAAGCATATTTCAAAGTATCTGGCAATTGTTTTAATTCAAAGACAGGATCACCTTTAGGTGGAGGAGGACCTCCTATAGTTTCAATAGGCAAATTGTGTTTAAGTAGAGGACGTTGTTCAAAGAAATTTTTATCTACTTCATTTCTTTCATGCATATGTAAATCATTCTCATGGTCTAGCAAATATTGTTCTAAAGGGTCAGTAGGTGGTACAACAATAGAAGCAAGACCAATTAATTCATATTTACTAGGCAATTCTTTTTCATGAAGATTTCTACTAAACTTGGAAAAATTAAACTCATGAGACTCATCACCAAAGCTAACACCAATAGTTTGTTTCTTACAGTCTATCTTAGGATTAACTATATTCAAGAAAGGTCTACCAAAAATAATGGGACAAAAGTCATCTTATGGGGAACCAAGAATAAGAAAATCAGTAGCGTATTTTATTTTCCCACACAAGACTTCAACATCTCTGACAATCCCAAAAGTTGGCATGGTGTCTCTGTTAGCCAGTTTAATAGTAACATCTATGTCTTCTAATTCTGCAGGTGCTATGTCTTTCGTAATTTCTTGATATAAGGTGTAAGGAATAGCACTCACACTAGCACCCATGTCACATAAACCATGATAACACTGATCTCCTATTTTAACTGAGATGACAGGCATGCCAACAACAGGTCTATGTTTATCTTTCTTATCAGTTTTGGCAATTCTAGTAGCTTCTTCACAGAAGTAAATAACATGCCCAACCATATCTTCTTCCAAGAGATATTTAACCATAGCAATACTAGGTTCAACTTTAATTTGTTCATCAGGTTTAGGTGTTCTAATATAGCTTTTATTAACCACAGTTGAAACTTTAGCATGTTCCTTTATCCTAACAGGGAAAGGTGGTTTCTCAATATAAGCAGAATGAACAACTGGATCAACATTATAAAGTATAGTTTCTTCTTTAACTGGTACTGGTTCTTTAGTTTCTTCCTGAATAGGTGGGTGATATTTAAACCACTTATCTTTAGGGAGTTCAACATGAGTAGAAAATGATTCACAAAAGGAGGCTACTATCTCAGAGTCAAGTCCACATTTAGTGCTAAACTTTTGAAAAGCATCGGTGTCCATAAAAGATTTAACAAAATCATACTCAAGTTTAATACCTGACTCTTTACCTTTGTCGAGTTCCCAATCTTCAGAGTTGAGTTTAATTCTTTCCAAAAGATCCCACCGGAATTCAATAGTATTCTTCATAAAAGAACCAGCACAAGAAGTATCAAGCATGGTTTGATCATTACGAGAAAGCCGAGCATAAAAGTTCTGGATAATAATTTCTCTTGAGAGCTCATGATTGGGGCATGAATATAACATTGACTTAAGCCTCCCCCAAGCTAGAGCGATACTTTCTCCTTCACAATGCCAAAAATTATATATATAATTCCGATCATGATGAACTAGATGCATAGGATAAAACTTTTGGTGGAACTCCAATTTGAAACGATTCCAATTCCATGATCCAATATCATCGCATAGCCTATACCATGCCAATGCTTTTCCCTTCAAAGATAAAGGGAAAACCTTCTTCATAACTTTGTCTCCAGGTAAACCTGCAATCTTAAACAATCCACAAATTTGTTCTACATATAACAAGTGCATATCGGGATGTTGGGTTCCATCTCCTGCATAAGGATTAGCTAGATGTTCTATCATACCCGAAGGAATTTAATATTCAATATTTTTAGTAGGTGTAGTAGGTTGAGGGGTAGCTAACTATGGTTTCGGACGAGGTGGAGATGCCCCGAACAAACCCCTCAAAGGATTGTTTCCCATAGTAACAGGTGACAATAAATTTCAGCACACTATATAAATGTTTCCTTACCAAATTCCACTTAGCAAAGGCGCTTCACTCCCCGGCAACGGCGCCAGAAAATAGCCTTGATGACCCACAAGTATAGGGGATCAATTGTAGATCTTTTCAATAAATAAGTGTGTCGAACCCAACGAGAAGCAGAATTAAATGACAAGTCGTTTCCAGTAAGGTAATGTCTGCAAGTGCTGAAATTGTTAGTAGCAGAGTAGTTTGATAGCAAGATAATTTGTAATGAGCAAGTAGCGATAGTAGTAACAAAAGTGCAGCAAGGTAGTCCAATCCTTTTGAGGCAAAGGACAGGCCAAAACAGTCTGTTATGATAAGAAAAGCATTCTTGAGGGTTGATAACCCAAAAGTATAGGGGATCGCAACAATTTTCGAGGGTAGAGTATTCAACCCAAATTATTGATTCGACACAAGGGGAGCCAAATAATATTCTCAAGTACTAGCAGTTGAGTTGTCAATTCAAACACACCTGAAAGACTTAATATCTACAACAAAGTATTTAGTAGCAAAGTAGTATGGAAGTAACGGTAACAGTGGCAAAAGTAACAATAGTAGTTTTTGTAGCAATCGTAACAGTGGCAATGGAAGAGTAACTAAGCAAAGATCAATATGTGAAAAGCTCATAGGCAATGGGTCAATGATGGATAATTATGTCGGATGCGATTCCTCATGCAACAGTTATAACATAGGGTGACACAGAACTAGCTCTAGTTCATCAATGTAATGTAGGCATGTATTCTGAATATAGTCATACGTGCTTATGAAAATAACTTGCATGCCAACTTTTGTCCTACCCTCCCGTGGTAGCGGGGTCCTATTGGAAACTAAGGGATATTGAGGCCTCCTTTTAATAGAGTATCGGACCAAAGCATTAACACTTAGTGAATACATGAACTCCTCAAACTACGGTCATCACCGGGAGTGGTCCCGATTATTGTCACTTCGAGGTTGCCGGATCATAACACATAGTAGGTGACTATTGACTTGCAAGATAGGATCAAGAACTCACATATATTCATGAAAACATAATAGGTTCAGATCTGAAATCATGGCACTCGGGCCCTAGTGACAAGCATTAAGCATAGCAAAGTCATAGCAACATCAATCTTAGAACATAATGGATACTAGGGATCAAACCCTAACAAAACTAACTCGATTACATGGTAAATCTCATCCAACCCATCACCATCCAGCAAGCCTACGATGAGATTACTCACGCACGGCGGTGAGCATCATGAAATTGGTGATGGAGGATGGTTGATCATGACGATGGCGATGGATTCCCCTCTCCAGAGCCTCGAACAGACTCCAGATCAGCCCTCCTGAGGAAGATTAGGGCTTGGCGGTGGCTCCGTATCGTAAAACGCGATGAATCCTTCTCTTTGATTATTTTCTCCCCGAAAGTGAATATATGGAGTTAGGGTTGTGGTCGGTGGAGTCCCAGGGGGCCCACGAGGCAGGGGGCGTGCCCTGCACCCTCGTGGATAGGGTGTGGGCCCCTGATGCTGATTCTTTCGCCAGTATTTTTCATTAATTCCAAAACATGTCTCCATGGATTTTCAGGTCATTCTGAGAACTTTTATTTCTGCACAAAAATAACACCATGGCAGTTCTGCTGAAAACAACGTTAGTTCGGGTTAGTTCCATTCAAATCATGCAAGTTAGACTCCAAAACAAGGGCAAACGTGTTTGGAAAAGTACATACGTTGGAGACGTATCAACTCCCCCAAGCTTAAACCTTTGCTTGTCCTCAAGCAATTCAGTTGATAAACTGAAAGTGATAAACAAAACTTTTACAAACTCTGTTTGATCTTGTTGTTGCAAATATGTAAAGGCAACATTCAAGTTTTCAGCAAAGAGTGTGAACTAACCATATTCACAATAACATTTAGGTCTCATGTTTACTCATATCAATGGCATAATCAACTAGCGAATAATAATAATAAATCTTGGATGACAACACTTTCTCAAAACAATCATAACATGATATAACAAGATGGTATCTCGCTAGCCCTTTTTGAGACCGCAAAACATAAATGCAGAGCCCCCCCTGAAGATCAAGGACTGAATATACATTGTAATTCATGGTAAAAGAGATCCAATCACAGTCATACTCAATGCAAATTAATAGCAATGCATGCGAATGACAGCGGTGCTCTCCAACTGGTGCTTTTTAATAAGATGATGATGACTCAACATAAAAGTAAATAGATAGGCCCTTCGTAGAGGGAAGCAGAGAATTGCAGAGGTGCCAGAGCTCGAATTTTGAAATAGAGATAAATAATATTTTGAGTGGCATACTTTCATTGTCAACATAACAACCCAGAGATCTCGATATCTTCCATGCTACACACATTATAGGCGGTTCCCAAACAGAATGGTAAAGTTTATACTCCCCCACCACCTACAAACATCAATCCATGGTTTGTCCGAAACAACAGGTGCCGTCCAACTAACAACAATCCCGGGGGAGTTTTGTTTGCAATTATTTTGATTTGATTTGAGCATGGGACTGGGCATCCCGGTTACCGGCCATTTTCTCGTGAATGATGAGCGGAGTCCACTCATCGTGAGAATAACCCACCCAGCATGGAAGATATAGACAGCCCTAGTTGATACATGAGCTATTCGAGCATACAAAACGGAATTTCATTTGAAGGTTTAGAGTTTGGCACATACAAATTTACTTGAAACGGCAGGTAAATACCGCATATAGGAAGGTATGGTGGACTCATATGGAATAACTCCTAGCTAATTAAGCATGGCATGGGCAACTATAATCTCTAATTGTCATTGCAAACATGTTTCATTCATAATAGGCTGAATCAGGAAAGATGAACTAATCATATTTACAAAAACAAGATAGGTCGAGTTCATACCAGCTTTTCTCATCTCACTCAGTCCATCATATATCGTCATTATTGCCTTTCACTCGCACGACCGAACGGTGTGGATAATAATAATAGTGCATGTGCATTGGACTAAGCTGGAATCTGCAAGCATTTTATACAAGGGAGAAGACAAGGTAATATGGGCTCTTGGTTAAATCAAAATAATGCATACGAGAGCCACTCAACATTTTCATCATGGTCTTCTCCTCTCGACCCCCAAAGAATAAGAAAATAAATAGAACTATTTACACGGGAAAGCTCCCAACAAGCAAAAGAAGAACGAGAAATCTTTTTGGATTTTCTTTTAATTACTAATACAACATGCATGGAAAGTAAACTAGCTAAAAGCTACAACTAATTTTTTTGGTTTTTCTTAAGGTTTTACAAACACACAAGAAGAAGGCTTAGAAAAGAAAATAAACTAGCATGGATAGTACAATGAAAAAGTATGAGCACCGACAACTAGAATGAGTGTGTGAACATGAATGTAATGTCGGTGAGAAATACATACTCCCCCAAGCTTAGGCTTTTGGCCTAAGTTGGTCTATGGCCACTGCTGGCCTGACGGATATCCAAAGTCATAGCTGGGGTGGTACCGAGATGCAGAAACTACTGCCTGAAGAGCTACAGCTTGGAGGCGAGCTATGTAACACCCCGGATGTAATTTACCTTATATGTATCCCAACTCTTGCCGTTTCCGACGCTAAGTTATTTTATTTTCCTCGGGTTCGGGTTTTTTTCTTTGTGTGTTGTTGCCTTTGTCATGCATCTCATATCATGTCATCATGAGCATTGCATTTGCACACGTGTTCATCTCATGCATCCGAGCTTTTTCCCCGTTGTCCGTTTTGCATTCCGGCGCTCCTATCTCCTTCGGTGGTCCTTTCTACCTCTTTTTGTGTGTGGGGGGTTTAAACATTTCCGGATTGGACCGAGACTTGTCATGCAGCCTTGGTTTACTACCGATAGACCGACTGTCAAGTTTCGTGCCATTTAGACTTCGTTTGATACTCCAACGGTTAACCGAGGGACCGAAAAGGCCTCGTGTGTGTTGCAGCCCAAAACCCTTCCAATTTGGCCCAAAACCCACCAAAACCCTCTCCATCATCTAGAGCGTTTGATCACGATCGCGTGGCTGAAAACCGCACTCCATTTGGAGTCTCCTAGCTCCTTCTACCTATAAATAGGCATCTCCCCCGAAATTTCGGATCAAACCCTAGATCCCTCTCCCCTCCGCACGGCCGGACGTATCCGCCTGCCGCCGGACGAAAAATCCCGCCGCCGCCACCACGTGGCATCACGCCATTCGCCGCCTCATTCCCCACATCGCCGCCTGTCAGCGCCGGCCCGCCCGGCCCGTAGAGAGCCCCCGCGGCCCGGAGCCGCGCCGACCTCCCGGGCCTCCAGCGCCCTCGCCGCGCCGCCCGCCTCCTTCTCGCCGGCGTAGGCCTCGCCGCCCTGCCGCCGCACGCACCTTGCCGCACCCCGGCGCCACCGCATCGCCTCGCCGTCGCCTGACCTCGCCGAGCCGCCGCCCCACCTCGCCGGTCACCTCGTCGCCATCCTCGTCTACTCCGGTCACCGGCGAGCCCCTCGTCCACGAATCCGGCGAACTCCGTCCTCTCCGGCCATCTATAGTGTTTCCGGCGAACCTCATTTTTTGTGCCGATCCCGATCCAGATCTGGAGAAACCCTAGTCGGGTTGACTTTTTCCCTAAGTCCCAGTTTTTTTGCATTCTTCATCACATCATTACTCTGCATTCGTAGCTCCGATTTGCGTGTGTAGCATATAAAAATGTTTGCCTCAGAGAGTACATCATTTCATCTCATTGCAACATTTTCATTTGAGCTCATTTTGATGCCCGAAATGCTGTTGGAAGAGGGCTATGTGATAAAATTGCCAGATCTGTTTCATCAAATATCTATTTGTCATTTTTGCCATGATTAATGTGTGCATGATATGCTCCTGAGCTCTACATGAGTTTTGTTATATGCCATGCCATATTTACATAGGTGCTTACCATGTATTTTGGTGATATGTGTGGTGAGTAGCACAAGCTTGCAAAGTAGCGTATTCGGTAATGCTGATTTCAGGGACTTAGAATTTCTCTAAGTCCTTGACCTGATTTTGTCATTATGCCATATGTTCATGTTGTTTCCTAGTGATTCGTGCCTCTTTTGAGGATGATCAGTAAGGATGATTTGTTAACATTGTGGTGCTCTACCGATCCATGTCTTTGTTTGCATTTATGGAGCACCCTAGATTGAGTCAATCGAGCTCTACTTTTGCTATTTCGTGAATCCTGACAGATTGTTAACTTGTTAACGATTTTGCCGAGGATGCTGCTAGTGATCCGTGCATGCTATGTTGTTGTTCTTGCCATGTCTAGCTTCTATGCCATGTATTCTTGATGGGTGTATGATTAGTTTGTCATGCCATGCTATGTAGTGAGTGCATCGAGCTCGTGAACATGCCTACTCGTTAACTGTTTTGCATGCTCCAGTTTTTCACTAAGTCTGTAATCTGATTATGTTTTTGACATGTTCACATGCTTGCAGTTGTATTTTCTGATTCCTTTTGGCTCAAGGTAACTAAGGGACTTTTGTTAAGTGTTTTGAGTAGCTCCATGCCATGCCTTGATTTGCCATGTTAAGTTCCTGTAGCATATAATTTTCATGCTCTAAAGTGTGCTTCCTGATGATAAATTCCTGACATGTTATTTCACTAAGTCTGAAACCTGTTATCATTTGCACTTTTGCCATGCTTGTTTGAACCTGTTAATGGATGAATTAGCCATAGCTCAGTGTTCATCTTTTGTAAAGCATCATGAGTGGATCCCTGCCATGTATTTTGTTGTCATGTTTGAGTGTGGTAGCATATTTATCTTGATGCATTTAGATGGCTACTTGCTGTTTATCATAGACCGGTGCCATGTTTGTTTTGCTTGCCATTTCCAAACCGTGCATCCGATTCCGGTGATCTTTATATCAATTTCAACCGAAATCACCTCACCTTTCCAGTGGAACTCTTGGATTTCCAAGTTCAGGACAGGTTCAATCATTCCTTGTCAAATCTTGCATATGCATCACATATCGCATCCCGCATAGCATACCATGTTTGCATCATGCTGTTCGAGCATTGCACGTGGTTGATTGAGTTCCTTTTGCTTGTTTGTCTTGTTTGGGTAGTGCCGGGAGACGAGTTCACTAACGAGGAGCCCGTTGAGTTTGCTTACGAGGATCAAGTCAACTCTGACAACTTTGCAGGCAAGATGGTCATACCCTCGAAATCACTTCTATCTTTGCTTGCTAGATGCTCGCTCTTTTGCTATGCCTATGCTATGATGCCTACCACTTGCTTTAATGCCTCCCAAATTGCCATGTCAAACATCTAACCCACCATGTCCTAGCAAACCGTTGATTGGCTATGTTACCGCTTTGCTCAGCCCCTCTTATAGCGTTGCTAGTTGCAGGTGAAGATTGGAGATCGTTCCCCTACCACTTGCTTTAATGCCTCCCAAATTGCCATGTCAAACATCTAACCCACCATGTCCTAGCAAACTGTTGATTGGCTATGTTACCGCTTTGCTCAGCCCCTCTTATAGCGTTGCTAGTTGCAGGTGAAGATTGGAGATCGTTCCTTGTTGGAACATTGTTTATTGTTGGGATACCACTATATTATCTCATTATCTTAATGCACCTATATACTTGGTAAAGGGTGGAAGGCTCGGCCTTTTGCCTAGTGTTTTGTTCCACTCTTGCCGCCCTAGTTTCCGTCATATCGGTGTTATGTTCACGGATTTTTTCGTTCCTTACGCGGTTGGGTGATAATGGGAACCCCTTGACAGTTCGCCTTGAGTAAAACTCCTCCAGCAATGCCCAACCTTGGTTTTACTATTTGCCACCTAGCCTCTTTTCCCTTGGGTTTCCGGAGCCCAAGGGTCATCTTATTTAAACCCCCTCCCCCGGGCCAGTGCTCCTCTGAGTGTTGGTCCAAACAGAGCCACTTGCAGCGCCACCTCGAGGAAACTTGAGGGTTGGTTTTAGTTGTACGTAGTGTTCATCTGAGTGTGCCCTAAGAATGAGATATGTGCAGCTCCTATCGGGATTTGTCGGCACATTCAGGCGGTGTTGCTGGACTTGTTTTACCATTGCCGAGGATGTCTTGTAAAACCGAGATGCCGAGTCTGATCGGAATGTCTCGGGAGAAGGAATATCCTTCGTTGACCGTGAGAGCTTGTGATGGGCTAAGTTGGGACTCCCCTGCAGGGATTTGAACTTTCGAAAGCCGTGCCCGCAGTTATGGGCAGATGGGAATTTGTTAATGTCCGGTTGTAAATAACATGAAACTTAACTTAATTAAAATGAATCAACCGCGTGTGTAACCGTGATGGTCTCTTCTCGGCGGAGTCCGGGAAGTGAACACGGTGTTGGAGTAATGCTTGACGTAGGTTGTTATAGGATCACTTCTTGATCATAGTTCTTCGATTCGTGCTTTTCCTTCTCTTCTCGCTCTCTTTTGCGAACAGGTTAGCCACCATATATGTTAGTCGCTTGCTGCAGCTCCACATATTAACTTGCCTTACCTATAAGCTTAAATAGTCTTGATCGCGAGGGTGCGAGATTGCTGAGTCCCCGTGACTCACAGATTACTTCCAAACCAGATGCAGGGACCGATGATACCGTTCTAGACGATGCACTTGAGCTCAAGTGGGAGTTCGATGAAGACTCTCGCCATTACTATGTGTCTTTCCCAGATGATCAGTAGTGGTGCCCAGTTGGGGCGATCGGGGACCGTGTCGCATGTGGGGGTTGATCTTTTATTTTGGTACCATAGTCGGACCATGAGTGTATTGGATGGTTGTAATGTTATTCATGTATTTGTGTGATGTGGCGAGTGTAAGCCAACTATGTATCATTTCCCCTTTTATATATTACATGGGTTGTTGTGAAGATTACCTTACTTGCGATATTGCTTTCAATGCGGTTATGCCTCTAAGTCGTGCTTCGACACATAGTAGATATAGCCGCATCAAGGGCGTTACAAGCTGCCTCCGTCCTCCTCTCATACTCGTTCGCCTCCTCCCTGGTTATAACATATCTCCTTTTTGCCTGAAAGTTAAAGAAAGTAGGAGCAATGAGGGCAATATGGACAGTGTGTTGTCTGTCAAAGATTAGTCGGTACTGTTGGAACTGTTCATTCCTCTCAAGAAACCGATGGCGAACCATAGCACTATAATCTAGATAAGCATGAGGCAACTCCATATCATTTCCATGTATGGGTACACCAAGATAATTAGTGATGTCTACTACACAACCTTCTTGTAGACGTTGCCGGGCCTCCAAGTGAAGAGGTTTGTAGGACAGTAGCAAATTTCCCTCAAGTGGATGACCTAAGGTTTATCAATCCATGGAAGGTCGTAGGATGAAGATGGTCTCTCTCAAACAACCCTGCAACCAAATAACAAAGAGTCTCTTGTGTCCCCAACACACCCAATACAATGGTAAATTGTATAGGTGCACTAGTTCGGCGAAGAGATGGTGATACAAGTGCAATATGGATGGTAGATATAGGTTTTTGTAATCTGAAAATGTAAAAATAGCAAGGTAACTAATGATAAAAGTGAGCACATACGGTATTGCAATGAGTTGAAACAAGGCCTATGGTTCATACTTTCACTAGTGCAAGTTCTCTCAACAATAATAACATAATTGGATCATATAACTATCCCTCAACATGCAAAAAAGAGTCACTCCAAAGTCACTAATAGCAGTGAACAAACGAAGAGATTATTGTAGGGTACGAAACCACCTCAAAGTTATCCTTTCTGATCGATCTATTCAAGAGCCCGTAGTAAAATAACATGAAGCTATTCTTTCCATTCAATCTATCATAGAGTTCATACTAGAATAACACCTTAAGACACAAATCAACCAAAACCCTAATGTCACCTAGATACTCCAATGTCACCTCAAGTATCCGTGGGTATGATTATACGATATGCATCACACAATCTCAGATTCATCTATTCAACCAACACAAAGAACTTCAAAGAGTGCCCCAAAGTTTCTATCGGAGAGTCAAGACGAAAACGTGTACCAACCCCTATGCATAACTTCACAAGATCACAGAACTCGCAAGTTGATCACAAAAACATACATCAAGTGGATCACGTGATATCCCATTGTCACCACAGATAAGCACATGCAAGACATGCATCAAGTGTTCTCAAATCCTTAAAGATCAATCTGATAAGATAACTTCAAAGGGAAAACTCAATCCATTACAAGAGAGTAGAGGGGGAGAAACATCGTAAGATCCAACTATAATAGCAAAGCTCGCGATACATCAAGATCGTGCCAAATCAAGAACACGAGAGAGAGAAATCAAACACATAGCTACTGGTACATACCCTCAGCCCCGAGGGTGAACTACTCCCTCCTCGTCATGGAGAGCGTCGGGATGATGAAGATGGCCACTGGAGAGGGATCCCCCTCCGGCAAGGTGCCGGAACGGGTCTAGATTGGTTTTTTGTGGCTACGGAGGCTTCTGGCGGCGGAACTCCCGATCTAGGTTTCTTTCTGGAAGTTTCAGTATATATAAGAGGTTTTGGCATCGAGAACAATTCAGGGGGTCTCCGGGCTGTCCACGAGGCAGGGAGGCACGCCCAGAGGGGTGGGCGCGCCCTCCACCCTCGTGGGCAGCCCGGGACTCTTCTGGCCCAACTCTTTTACTCCATGGCCTTTTTATGGTCCAAAAATAAGTTCCGTGATGTTTCAGGTCAATTGGACTCCGTTTGGTTTTACTTTTCTGCAATACTCAAAAACAAGGAAAAAACAGAAACTGGCACTAGGCTCTAGGTTAATAGGTTAGTCCCAAAAATCATATAAAATAGCATATAAATGCATATAAAACATCCAAGGTTGATAATATAATAGCATGGAACAATAAAAAATTATAGATACGTTGGAGACGTATCAAGCATCCCCAAGCTTAATTCCTGCTCGTCCTCGAGTAGGTAAATGGTAAAAATAGAATTTTTGATGTGGAATGCTACCTAACATATTTATCCATGTAATTCTCTTTATTGTGGAAAGAATATTCAGATCCGAAAGATTCAATACAAAAGCTTAATATTGACATAAAAATAATAATACTTCAAGCATACTAACAAAGTAATCATGTCTTCTCAAAATAACATGGCCAAAGAAAGCTATCCCTACAAAATCATATAGTCTGGCTATGCTCTATCTTCATCACACAAAATATTTAGATCATGCACAATCCTGATGACAAGCCGAACAATTGTTTCATACTTTTGATGTTCTCAAACTTTTTCAATCTTCACGCAATACATGAGCGTGAGCCATGGACATAGCACTGTAGGTGGAATAGAATGGTGGTTGTGGAGAAGACAAAAAGGAGAAGATAGTCTCACATCAACTAGGCGTATCAACGGGCTATGGAGATTCCAATCAATAGATATCAATGTGAGTGAGTAGGGATTGACATGCAACGGACGCACTAGAGCTATAAGTGTATGAAAGCTCAAAAAGAAACTAAGTGGGTGTGCATCCAACTTGCTTGCTCACGAAGACCTAGGGAATTTTGAGGAAGCCCATCATTGGAATATACAAGTCAAGTTCTATAATGAAAGACTCGCACTAGTATATGAAAGTGACAACATAGGAGACTCTCTATCATAAAGATCATGGTGCTACTTTGAAGCACAAGTGTGGTAAAAGGATAGTAGCATTGCCCCTTCTCTCTTTTGCTCTCATTTTTTTGTTTGGGCCTTCTCTTTTTTAATGGCCTCTTTTTTTCTCTTTTTTTCGTCCGGAGTCTCATCCCGACTTGTGGGGGAATCATAGTCTCCATCATCCTTTCCTCACATGGGATAATGCTCTAATAATGATGGCCATCACACTTTTATTTACTTACAACTCGATACTTAGAACAAAATATGACTCGATGTGAATGCCTCCGGCGGTGTACCGGGATGTGCAATGAATCAAGAGTGACATGCATGAAAGAATTATGAATGGTGGCTTTGCCACAAATATGATGTCAACTACATGATCATGCAAAGCAATATGACAATGATGAAGCGTGTCATAATAAATGGAAAGGTGTAAAGTTGCATGGCGATATATCTTAGAATGGCTATGGAAATGCCATAATAGGTAGGTATGGTGGCTGTTTTGAGGAAGGTATAAGGTGGGTGTATGGTACCGGCGAAAGTTGTGCGGTACTTGAGAGGCTAGCAATGGTGGAAGGGTGAGAGTTCGTATAATCCATGGACTCAGCACTAGTCATAAAGAACTCACATACTTATTGCAAAAATCTATTAGTTATCGAAACAAAGTACTACGCGCATGCTCCTAGGGGGATAGATTGTTAGGAAAAGACCATCGCTCGTCCCCGACTGCCACTCATAAGGAAGACAATCAATAAATAAAGGGACAATTCCATTTTTCCCCTAACTTTGTCCCGACCTCATATTTACCCCTAAAAAATCAGTGCTCAACTTTGCCCCTCTTCCGTTAGGAGCCCCTATGGAAATACCCTTCCGTGTTGTTTTCGTCCGGTCAAAGGCCGTTGACCGTCATCCAGACATTTCCTGGACATAGTTGCCCCTCTGAGCTTATTTCACTTACATGTGGGGCCTACCTTGTAAAAAGAAAAGAAAAACTATCTTTCTCTCTCACCTCACCTCACCTCTCTCTTACAAGTGGACCCGGGACCCTCAAGCAAAAGAACATTCAACCTCTCTCTCCCTGACATGTGGGCCATAGAACCCATGGCCAGGGTCAAAATTGGTCCACGCTTGCTCGTGGTGACGCATGGGCGGCTCGGCCAGTGGCCGTCGCCGGCGAGGGGCGCTGCGCCTGAGGGTGAGGACCATGGGATCGGGCTTGGGGTGGTCTGGCAGAGGGTGTGGATGTGTTGGTCGAGGTGAATGGCTATGGACGGCGATGCCATGACCGGCGGCAATGAGATGGAGCGGTGGCGGTGAGCGGTGAGCGATGGGAGAGTGGCATAGGAGGAGAGGGAAAAGAAGGAGCGATGCAGAAGCTTCACACACTCGCATTGAGCATACATAGTGGGTCTGCGAGGTTGGAGGCTGTGACGCCCCCAGACTGATGTGCCATGTGTCCTCCAGTTATTCGTTCTTGTTGCCTTGTCTTTTGCTTGTGTGTTGCATCTTGCCATGTCATCATCCGCATTGCATCATCATGTTTTCAAAACTTGCATCCGTCCCGGTCTCCTCGTTCCTTCCGTTGTCCGTTCTGAGCCCAGACACAATTCCACGCGCCTGCGGCATGTCCAAAATAGTATTTTATAAGTGGCCGGAACATGTTCTCGGAATGGGATGAGAGTTGACGTGTGGTCTTATTATAGTGTAGATAGACCGCCTATCAAGTTTCATCGCATTCGGAGATCGTTTGATGCCCCAACGGATAACTATAGCGGCAGTATAGCCGGTCTAACGTCGGATGTTTTCGGTCTCTGGAAACCGTGCCGGGCCGCATCTCTCCCCTCTTCTCTCAGACCAACCCGCTCTTCACAATCCGCCAGACCCAACCTAACCTCTCTCGTCAGCCCGCGACCCTCCTCGCGCGCGCGCCCAAAAGTTGTCCCGGACCCGACCCGGGTTGTCGCTACCATTGTGTCCGGATCATCCCCAAACATCTACAAAACGTCTCCGTTTCTTATTTAGACTTTCCTAGCCTATTTATTCGCGACCGTCCGATTACGATCGGAGGGACGAGTTAGCCCCTAACAAAACCCACTTGCTATATATTAGCCTAACCTAAACCAAATCCCTAATTCCTAGGGATCCATCCCACCGCCGCCACTCACTTCCTCGGATTCCACGCCGAACCAATCCCTGCATCTCTCTCGATCCAAACCTCCACCAACCAGATCCACCCCGATTCCTTCCAACAAACCACCTGTGCCCGAGCCTCCCCTCGAGCTCCTTCTCCTCATCCAACCGTAGCGCCTGCAGCCTTCCCCCCGCCTCCGTCCAGTCAGCCACGCCACCGGCGGACCCACAGATGAGCGTCGCCCCCTTATTCTCCTTGCTATGCTCCTCCCATTTCTCCCTCTCTCATCTCTCTCTGTTCTCCCTTTTCTCTGTCGACAGGAGCAGCATCGCCCACAACCATGGCCGCCTGTCCCTGGAGATGGAGCCGCGCCACCCTAGTCACCTGCCAGCTCGGGTCGCCTATGCTTCGTCCTTGCCGCCCGCTCGTGCTCCGGTGAGCCCTGCCGCTGCATCCCTATCCTTCTTTCTTCTCCGTCTGATCTCTCTATGTGTTCGTCAGGAATAGGAACCCGGCGCCTGACGCCCGAGCCCCATGGCCACTGCAGCGCTGAATCAGCTCGACCTCACCTTGGCTGCGCCTCCACCGCCCGGATTCACGCTGCCGGCAAGCCCCTACCTCCTTGCTCGCTTCGCACTGCGTCGCTCCCAAGACCGGTCGCCGCCCTGCTGCCATGTTTCGCTGCACCGAACCGGTGCGTTCTTCAGCTTCGTCAGAACACGAGCGAGACCAGGCTTCGTTGACCCTTTCGATCGAGCCAAGCAAGCCGGCCCAGCGCGCCCTCTGCGGGCCTCCTTCCTCTCCACCGCCTTGGGCCAAAGCCCAGGGTGAGGCCCAGTGCCCCCCTTTTTGTTTTTTTCTCTCTGTTGGTCCAGCCTGCCATGTTTCGACCCATTGGTATTTTTTTCAGTGCGGCGATTTTCCTTTTATTCCAGCGAATTACAGTTTTACAGAAAAACCCTCATACTCCATGCATATTAAAACTCAACAACCGTGCATCGGATTAAAACAATTTATATATGAAATATGCTTAGTTTTTCATCTAGTTTCATAATATGTCATTTTCATCCATGTTTAGAATGTTTAAAATGTTGTTTGCATATAATTTGCCCCTATGCCATGTTAAAATGCTTTAATTCATAACTAAATAACCGTAACTCGGATTTTAATAAACTTTATATGTAAATGGGGTAGAAAAATGCCTAGTTTAACATGATGCACTCATCTAGCATGTTTAACAACTCTAAAATTATGTTTAGGGCAGAACAGTACCAAACCTAATATATGCATATGAGGAGTTTCCGGACTTGTTGTTTTGTTGTTCCGGCCTCATTTAAACTTGCCTAGATTAGATAGTTTCATCATGCTTCCCCTCTTGCCATGTTTAAGAACATTTAATATTGTTGGGTACATAAACGAGATCGAACTAAATAACTTGCAAGTGGTGTTTCGTCAATGTGCAACGGAGTTGCATGTTGAACTCCACTTAATTTGTAGGATTGTTTGTGCATTTCGCCATGCCATGCTTCATTAAACCGGACATGCATCATACTTGATTTTGCATCATGCCATGCTTATGTCGTGGTTGTTTACTATGTTGTGTGCTTCTTTCCGGTGTTGCTTCTTCGGGTTGGTTCCGATAACGTCGCGTTTGTGAGGACCCGTTCGTCTACGTCTGTTTGTCTTCTTCATGGACTCGTTCTTCTTCCTTGCGGGATCTCAGGCAAGATGATCATACCCTCGAAATCACTTCTATCTTTGCTTGCTAGATGCTCGCTCTTTTGCTATGCCTGTGCTACGATGCCTACCACTTGCTTATCATGCCTCCCAAATTGCCATGTCAAACCTCTAACCCTCCATGTCCTAGCAAACCATCGATTGGCTATGTTACCGCTTTGCTCAGCCTCTCTTATAGCATTGCTAGTTGCAGGTGAAGATTGGAGATCGTTCCTTGTTGGAACATTGTTTTATTGTTGGGATATCACTATATTATCTTGTTATCTTAATGCATCTATATACTTGGTAAAGGGTGGAAGGCTCGGCCTTTTTGCCTAGTGTTTTGTTCCACTCTTGCCGCCCTAGTTTCCGTCATATCGGTGTTATGTTCTCGGATGTTTGCGTTCCTTACGCAGTTGGGTAATAATGGGAACCCCTTGACAGTTCGCCTTGAATAAAACTCTTCCAGCAATGCCCAACTTTGGTTTTACCATTCGCCACCTAGCCTCTTTTTCCTTAGGTTCCGCGGACTCAAGGGTCATCTTTATTTAAACCCCCGGGCCAGTGCTCCTCTGAGTGTTGGTCCAACCTGTCAGCTGCCGGTGGCCACCAGGGGCAACTCTGGGATGGCCTACCCGTACCTTGGACAATCCGGTGTGCCCTAAGAACGAGATATGTGCAGCTCCTATCGGGATTTGTCGGCACATCCGGGCGGTGTTGCTAGATTTGTTTTACCTTATCGAAGTTGTCTTGTAGAACCGGGATACCGAGTCTGATCGGAATGTCTCGGGAGAAGGTTTATCCTTCATTGACCGTGAGAGCTTGTGATGGGCTAAGTTGGGACTCCCCTGCAGGGTTTTGAACTTTCAAAAGTCGTGCCCGCGGTTATGGGCAGATGGGAATTTGTTAATGTCCGGTTGTAGATAACATGAACCTTAACTTAATTAAAATGAATCAACTGTGTGTGTAACCATGATGGTCTCTTTCCGGTGGAGTCCGGGAAGTGAAGACGGTGTTGGAGTTATGCTTGACGTAGGTTGTTCTAGGATCACTTCTTGATCATAGTTTTATCGACCGTGCCTTGCCTTCTCTTCTCGCTCTCATTTGTGAATGTTAGCCACCAAACATGCTAGACGCTTGCTGCAGCTCCACCTCATGCCTTTTACCTTACCCATAAGCTTAAATAGTCTTGAGCGCGAGGGTGCGAGATTGCTGAGTCCGCGTGACTCACAAATTACTTCCAAAACCAGTTTGCAGGTGCCGATGTTACCTAGCAGGTGACGCAACCAAGCTCAAGGAGGAGCTCGATGAAGATCTTGTCCTTTGTGTTGTTTCGTTCTAGTTGATCAGTAGTGGAGCCCAGTTGGGGTCGATCGGGGACCTTGTCGCATTTGGGGTTCTTCTTTTATTTTGGTTCCGTAGTCGGACCTTGATTGTATTTGGATGTTGTAATGCTGTATTCATGTATTTGTGTGAAGTGGCGATTGTAAGCCAACTATGTCTCTTTTCCCCTATTGTATTACATGGGTTGTTTGCGAAGATTACCTTACCTCACTTGCGACATTGCTTTGAATGCAGTTATGCCTCTAAGTCGTGCTTCGCACATGGGAGATATAGTCGCATCGAGGGCGTTACAGAGGTGCTCGGAGACGACCTCCTTGTCATCAATGGCGCACACCGATGCAGCTGCTCGGGGAGTGGTGGCTCGGGGACGCGAGGATACTCGTGGGTGCGCCACGAGATTTCAAGGGTCATTAGAGAGCTACATAACCTGAGGGAATTTGTTAATGTCCGGTTGTAGATAACATGAACCTTAACTTAATTAAAATGAATCAACTGCGTGTGTAACCGTGATGGTCTCTTTCCGGCGGAGTCCGGGAAGTGAACACGGTGTTGGAGTTATGCTTGACGTAGGTTGTTCTAGGATCACTTCTTGATCATAGTTTTATCGACCGTGCCTTGCCTTCTCTTCTCGCTCTCATTTGCGAATGTTAGCCACCAAACATGCTAGACGCTTGCTGCAGCTCCACCTCATACCTTTTACCTTACCCATAAGCTTAAATAGTCTTGATCGCGAGGGTGCGAGATTGTTGAGTCCCCGTGACTCACAGATTACTTCCAAAACCAGTTTGCAGGTGCCGATGTTACCGAGCAGGTGACGCAACCAAGCTCAAGGAGGAGCTCGATGAAGATCTTGTCCTTTGTGTTGTTTCGTTCTAGTTGATCAGTAGTGGAGCCCAGTTGGGGTCGATCGGGGACCTTGTCGCATTTGGGGTTCTTCTTTTATTTTGGTTCCGTAGTCGTACCTTGATTGTATTTGGATGTTGTAATGTTGTATTCATGTATTTGTGTGAAGTGGCGATTGTAAGCCAACTATGTCTCTTTTCCCCTATTGTATTACATGGGTTGTTTGCGAAGATTACCTCACTTGCGACATTGCTTTCAATGCGGTTATGCCTCTAAGTCGTGCTTCAACACGTGGGAGATATAGTCGCATCGAGGGCGTTACAAGTTGGTATCAGAGCCTTCCCCGACCTTAGGAGCCCCCCTGCTTGATCGAATTAGCTGACGAGTTGAGTCTAGAAAAATGTTTTGAGTCATTTAGGAATTATATATCGTAAAGTTTAGGAATTCTTTTTACTCCTCAGTCCCTTCATCGCTCTGGTAAGGCATCCTGACGTAGAGTTTTGTCTCTTCTCTTCTCAAATTTCACTAAAAAAAATTTAGGATCACGCGGGTATCTTGGAATCGTTCCGATCGATTTGTGACGAGAACATTGTTCTTGGTGCCTCCTGTCATTTAGGGGTTGTGGCAGTGTCCCGGGGAGTTGAGCTCCGAGGTGTTGTCGTCACAATTTTATCATTGCAGTTCTGGAATACCTGAGTTTAGTTCGCCGACATCGAAAATCTCTTTTATGCAGTTGTTGGTGAGATAACCTCGACGCCACCCAGTACTGGGGCGGGAATTCGGGAGTATTGCCATAACTTGTATAACGGATGCTTTTCGAAGGTTGAGGTAGACGATTTCTGAAGTTTTTCTCGGTTATGTGTTGAAGGATGGATACAGCTGGATGTAGGATTTGCTAGATTTGGGTGAGATTTATGCTTCCCCTGTATCCCCAACACCTGATTGCATAACCGGAAAGGTTCGGGAGTTTATAAGTGGGAATTCAAGTAGCTCTTAGGATATCTTTCCGACAGATGTATGATATGAAATTGGGGTTCGACGTCTGGTGGTCCGCCTATCCATGGTTGGTTTTACAGTGGTCTCGTTGTGTCTTAAAGAGTCCTTGGCTATGCCGACTCGGGGACGCTTCGTATGTCATGTGCACTGCCTTGTACATGATGGTGTTGTACGATCGAGCCCGTGTAGGCCCCACCACGAAAACTTCGGACGAAATCTCTATCATATGTTTGTTCCGGCTTATTCTACAAGCCAACCCTTTGTTTTTGTTTTGAGTTGTGGTATTCGAGTTGCTTCGAAGTCAAATGTTGATTCCTTACCTTTCCTAAATGGTGTTCTCATACTCTGATGTGGATACCAATCCTTCATGGTAATCGAGTTTGTCATGTCAATCCTTTTCAACCGGCGTGTTTCTCTTCAAGTGGATCCGATCATTTCAACATCTGCAAGATCCAATCTCAGCTTTCTCAACGGTGTTCATTCATCCATCCCAAGTTGTCTTTGTTTTCCCCCCCCCCCCCCCCCTTTTTTTTTTCAAGGACTCAATTTTCTTAATTCGTTATCCATTTTATGAATGTGAAGTCTTTCCGTTCTTTTCAATCAACGTTCTTACCCGGTGGTTCTCTTGAGGAGGCTCTACTCGTTCATCATTCTCCATTTTTTTCTTCTCCAGTGGAACCAATTCAGGCTTTTAGTGTTGATCATATCCCGTTTTTCCTCGTTTCAAATACCTACTCATGCCGGTGCTCATCATATTCATTCATTTCTCACTATTCAATTATTCCGGAGTGCTGAAGATATCTCGGAAGGCTCGTCTTTTCCTTCAAGATCCGTTCAAACCTATTTCGAGGTTGTTATCTCATTCTAGCCATTTAATCTTACCGGTGCATTCTCTCTTTTAAATCGTTCTACGGTGTTTCTTTTGAGTGGGCCCTAACCCACAGGTCTTTTCCCAGGATCTTACCTATCTCTTCTAATTTTTCCCGGAGTTACTCCCAAATTCTTTTCGGAGTTCGAATCCTCGCTGAGACAAGTTTTTCAGGGGTTTTTTCGCTGCTGCTGAGTGTTTGTGGACGGGCCCAGAAAGGCGCCGCAGTGAGCGCCGGTTTGGTTCAGCGGCGCTGAATGCAGGCGAATCCTATTTGGCGCTTCCGCAATGGGTCGCTAGTTACTGTGTACTTTATTCCGAAAATAATAAGCCCGCCATCGTTGTGCCTCGAACAGACCTCTCACATTGAGGTTCGATGGTATAACAACCACACGACGCAACGGGATCTACTAAGCTTCAACTCTTTCTTTCATTTATTCTTTCCTTTTCCTTTTTTTCCTTTTTCTTCTTTTTGTTTTCTTTTTTCCATTTTTTTGTTTTTTGTTTTTATTTTCTTCTTCTTACTGGTTTCTTCCCTCATTGATTTCGTTTTTTTCTGTTCTTAAATACGTGAACCTTTTCAAACTCAATGATGCATATTTTTCAAATTTGATGAACTTTTCTTTTCAAAATCTATGATTTTTTCTATTTTCCGTGAACTATTTGAAAAAATTGGTGATTTTACTTCAAATTCGATGAACTTTTTTTCAAAAGCTATGAACTTTTTTAAATTCAATGAACATTTTTTTCAAATTGGATGACCTTTTTCAAAAATTGATGAACTTTTTTCACTTTTGTGAACTTTTTTAAAAATTGATAAAATTTTAAAATTGGTGATGTTTTTCAAATTTTTGATGAACATTTTTATTTTTTTGTCAACTATTTAATTAAAATTTTGAACTTTTTTCAAAATCATTGAACTTTTCTTGAATAGGGAAACATTTTTTGTTTGCATGTTCATGATTTTTTTTAAATTGGTGAAGTTTCATTTTTCTTAAACAAAACAATATATGAGCGGCTATGAAGGTTTTTCAAGTGTTAGCGTTGCAGTTTGTCAGTTGCACAGACACGCGCTAGTGGTTAGCGGAACACATGGAGGTAGTGCAGGTCACGAGTTCATGTCGCCCTAGTGGTTAGATGAATAGGAGGTCCCTGTCACCCCATACTTTTGGGCTCACTAGCGAAAATTGTATCGGGACGCCCATGACTGGACCGGCCCATTTTATTTTATTTTTCTATTTCTATTTTACTTTCTTCACTTTTTTCCAAGTTTATTTTATTTTTTAAAATGTTCCAAAACTAAAAAATGTCGCATTTACAAAACAAATGCGAAAAGTGTTTCTGTTTTAAAAAAATGATTCCAAAATTCAAGAATGTTTATAATTCAGAAAAATGCTTGTTTTTTCACAAAAATGTTCGTGTTTATCTCAAATCTTCACAAATTTTAAAAACCTTCATATTTTCAATTTTTCTTGGAGTTTCAAAAAATATTTGTGTTTTAAAATTTGTTTGGTTTTGAAAAATGTCCGTGTCTTTCAGTTTTTGCTTCACTTTTTTCCAAGTTTATTTTATTTTTAAAACGTTCCAAAACTAAAAAAATGTTTGCATTTTCAAAACAAATTCAAAAAATGTTTCTGTTCTCAAAAATGACTCCAAAATTCAAAAATGTTTATAATTCAGAAAAATGCTTGCTTTACACAAAAATGTTCATGTTTATCTCAAATCTTCACAAATTTTGAAAACATTCATATTTTCAATTTTTTCTTGGTGTTTCAAAAAATATTTGTGATTTCAAATTTGTTCAGTTTCAAAAAATATCCATGTCTTTTAGTTTTTTGGAACTTTAGTAGTTTGTCCTATTTTAAAAAATGGTTCAAGGTTTTCAAATAATGTTTGAGTTTCAAAAAATATTCATGTTTTTTTGAAAATTTGTCCGCAAATTTTGAAAATATTTGTGTTTCAAAGATATGCAAAAGAAATCAAAACAATTCATGGCCATAAAATAATGTTCGTTGTTAGTGTTTCTTGTTGTTGTTCACTCAATAATGGTTGTAGCTCTAGTTGCTAGCAACACTCTACCCCAGCGGGAGGTTTCTAGCTCGATCCCTGGCCAATGCACGGCGTTTTGGTGAATTTCGCTCGCTGTAGTACTGCACGTATTGCCGGGCCGGCCCAAGTGAGGGCGCACCTATCTGAAGCCCCGGGACCTCCTATTAGGCGCCGGGAAGCCGAACGGCGCTCACTGCAGCGCCCAATTGGGCCGACCCAAGAACTAAAAGCGTGGAAAAATCGCAAAAAAATAGGCTCTCCGGAGGATTGGAACTCACATTGTTGCGTTCAATTATGAGTTTGATTAAGCACTAGACCTACTCGAGCATTGTGATAGATAATAGCACAAACCTTATAAGAACAATGTGGTCGCGCTATTTATTACGCAGTACCATCTATTGTATCACTTAATTTTATAAATTATTTGAAGAAAAAAATACGAATTTGAACATGTTCATCATTTTAGAAGAAAAGTTTACAAACTTGAAAAAAGTTCATCCATTTTAAAAAGTTCATAAATTTTGAAAAAAAAGTTCATGACGAAAGGAAAAAAGGCCATCGAATTAGAAAAAAAATCATCAAATTTGAGGAAATGTTCATCGATTTTGAAAAATGTTCAACGAATTTGAAAAATAATCCATCGATTTTGAAATAAGACTCACTGATTTGCAAAAGGTTCATTGATTTTGCAAAACAAAAGTTCATAAATTTGGAAAAAGTTCATTGATTTTGAAAAAAGATCCAGAATTTGAAAAATGTATAAGGTTTTGACAAAAAATGTTCACGACTTTGCAGAAAAGGTCGACTGTTATGAAAAAAAGTTTACGAATTCGAAAACAAGAGTTCATGGATTTTTTTAAATGGGTTCAAAAAAAAATTCACGTATTTGAACAAAAAGTTCATGTTTTTTTTAAGTTCACAAATTGAAAAACAAAAGAAAAGAAAAAAGTAAAAGGTAAAGGTAAAGAAAAACAAAAGAAACACCGTCCAAAGATAAAACTGAAAAACAAAACAAAACAGATAACCACTCGTTTTTTAGCCTTATATTTAAAGATGAAAGATGTATACTCGTCACAAATGCCGAGGCATCCTGTTGGTTACCGCGTGCCTGCGAATCCTAGAGGTCGCGAGTTTGATGCTGAGCCGGCACATGTTTTTTGAACTTTTACGTAAAAAGAAAAAAATCGATGTACATGGGCTGGCCCAAGGTGGATGGGGGGTGCGCTGGTTGGCCAGTTAGCCTATTTATGGCGCTGTAAGCGCCGAATAGGATCTGCCGAAGCCTCGGCTGTCAATCATGCGTTGATTCCTATTTGGCACATGTTGCGCCGGTTAACAGTGTTCTGTACGCGGTGCACAACCCCTCCCTTGATCGTTTTGTGGGCCGGTCCATTAAGAGGTTTCAGGAGTGAAAGAAAGATGCCCTAGAGGAAATAATAAAGTTGTTATTTTATATTTCCTTATATCATGATAAATGTTTATTATTCATGCTATAATTGCATTAACCGGAAACTTGATACATGTGTGGATACGTAGACAAAACACCGTGTCCCTACTAAGCCTCTACTAGACTAGCTCGTTAATCAAAAATAGTTAAGTTTCTTAACCATAGACATGTGTTATCATTTGATAAACAGGATCACATCATTAGGAGAATGATGTGATGGACAAGACCCATCCGTCAGCTTAGCATTATGATTGTTCAGTTTTATTGCTATTGTTTTCTTCATATTATATACTTATTCCTTTGACTATGAGATTATGCAACTCCCGGATACCGGAGGAATACCTTGTGTGCTATCAAACGTCACAACGTAACTGGGTGATTATAAAGATGCTCTACAGGTATCTCCGAAGGTGTTTGTTGGGTTGGCATAGATCGAGATTAGGATTTGTCACTCTGACTATCGGAGAGGTATGTCTGGGCCCTCTTGGTAATGCACATCATAATAAGCCTTGCAAGCAATGTGACTAATGAGTTAGTTGCGGAATGCTGCATTACGGAACGAGTAAAGAGACTTGCCGCTAACGAGATTGAACTAGGTATGAAGATATCGACGATCGAATCTCGGGCAAGTAACATACCGATGACAAAGGGAATAACGTATGCTGTCATTACGGTACGACCGATAAAGATCTTCGTAGAATATGTGGGAACCAATATGAGCATCCAGGTTCCGCTATTGATTATTGATCGGAGAGGTGTCTTGGTCATGTCTACATAGTTCTCGAACCCGTAGGGTCCACACGCTTAACGTTCGATGATGATTTTGTATTATGTGAGTTATGTGATTTGGTGACCGGATGTTGTTCGGAGTCCCGGATGAGATCACGGACATGACAAGGCGTCTCGAAATGGTCGAGAGGTAATGATTTATATATAGGACGATGGTATTTGGACACTGAAAGTGTTCCGGGGGTACCGGGTACATAACGGGTCACCGGAAGGGGTTCTGGGCATCCCCCCGCAACTACATGGGCCTAATGGGCCAAGAAGGGGACAGACCAGCCCCTAAGGGGCTGGTGCGCCCCATGTAGGCCGAAATAAGGGGGAAGGAAAGAGGGGAAGAGAGAAAGGAAGGGGAGGAATTCGGCCTCCCCTTCCTTCTCTCCTCCCTCCTCTTTCCTTCCCCCTCCGGATGAATATGGAAGGGGGGAGGCCGAATTGGGAGGCGCCCAGGTAGGATTCCTCCTACTTGGGGCGCCCCCGTGGCTGCCTCTCCTCCCCTCCAACCTATATATATGAGGGGGCACCGCTAGCACACACAACAACGATTGTTAGCCATGTGCGACGCCCTCTCCATAGTTTACGCCTCCGGTCATATTCACGTAGTGCTTAGGCAAAGCCCTACACGGATCACTTCACCATCACCGTCACCATGCCGTCATGCTAACGGAACTCTCCCTCGACACTTTGCTGGATCAAGAGTTCGAGGGACGTCATCGAGCTGAACGTGTGCAGAACATGGAGGTGTTGTACATTCGGTGCTTGATCGGTCGGAACAAGAAGAAGTTCGACTACATCAACCGCGTTGTCAAACACTTCCGCTTTCGGTCTACGAGGGTACGTGGACACACTCTCCCCCTCTCGTTGTTATGCATCTCCTAGATAGATCTTGCATGAGCGTAGGAATTTTTTTGAAATTGCATGCTATGTTTCCCAACAGTGGCATCCGTGCCAGGTCTATGCGTAGATGATATGCATGAGTAGAACACAAAGAGTTGTGGGCGGTGATCATCATACTGCTTACCACCAATTTCTTATTTTGATTCGGCAGTATTGTTGGATGAAGCGGCCCAAACCAACCTTACATGACCATGTTCATGAGACCGGTTCCACCGACAGACATGCAACTAGTTTTGCATAAAGGTGGCTGGCGGTTGTCTATTTCTCAAACTTTAGTTGAATCGAATTTGACTGCGGATGGTCCTTGTTGAAGGTTAAAACAACAAACTTGATAAATCACCTTGTGGTTTTGATGCGTAGGTAAGAACGGTTCTTGCTAGAAGCCCGTAGCAGCCAGGTAAAACTTGCAACAACAAAGTAGAGGATGTCTAACTTGTTTTTGCAGGGCATGTTGTGATGTGATATGGTCAACACATGATATGATATACGTTATTGTATGAGATAATCATGTTTTGTAAAAGATATCAGCAACTGGTAGGAGCCTTATGATTGTCGCTTTATTGTATGTAATGCAAACGCCATGTAATTGCTTTACTTTATCACTATGCGTTAGCGATAGTTGTAGAAGCAATAGTTGGTGAGGCAACCACGACGCTACGATGGAGATCAAGGTGTCAAGCCGATGACGATGGAGATCATGATGGTGCTTTGGAGATGGAGATCAAAGGCACAAGATGATGATGGCCATATCATGTCACATATTTTGATTGCATGTGATGTTTATCTTTTATGCATCTTATTTTTCTTAGTACGGGATGTCTATCTAAGTGGGAGTTCTTAAATAATATGATTAATTGAACTTAATTTATCATGAACTTAGTCCTGATAGTTTTTGCATATCTATGATGTAGATCAACAGCTCGCGTTGTAGCTCCCCTATGCTTTTTTATGTTCCTATAGAAAACTAAGTTGAAAGATGATAGTAGCAATGATGCGGACTAGGTCCGTGATCTGAGGATTATCCTCATTGCTACACAGAAGAATTATGTCCTTGATGCACCTCTAGATGACATACCTATTGCAGGAGTAGATGCAGACGTTATGAACGTTTGGCAAGCTCGATATGGTGACTACTTGATAGTTTAGTGCGCCATGCTTTATGGCTTAGAACTGGTGAAAGATCGAGGATGTCGCCTAGAGGGGGGGTGAATAGACGCTTTAAAATAATTATGGTTTAGGCTTGAACAAATGCGGAATAAACCTTAGCGGTTAATTTGTCAAGCACAAAACCCAAAACAACTAGGATCACCTATGTGCACCAACAACTCATGAGCATCCCAAAACGACATGAGTTGAAATATAACTACATTGCTCAAAGCATCGAAAAGCACATTAGAAGCTTGAGCATTGAGATAAGAGTTTTTCTCATCCTCTAAAGATAATCTTTGGGGATCTTTTGGAGGAGAAAAACCCATATCTACAATTCGCTCTAAATTTGGGTCCATGGCCCTAAAGAGATTAAGCATGTGAATTACCCAAACATCAAAATTTGTGCCATCAAAACTAAGATTGTCAGAGAATCCTAATCCCCTAGTCGACATCTTTACTCTCTAGGCAGTTAAGCCTAACAAAGAGAGACAAGGCTCTGATACCAATTGAAAGATCGAGGATGTCGCCTAGAGGGGGGGGTGAATAGGCGCTTTAAAATAATTACGGTTTAGGCTTGAACAAATGCGGAATAAACCTTAGCGGTTAATTTGTCAAGCACAAAACCCAAAACAACTAGGCTCACCTATGTGCACCAACAACTTATTCTAAGTAAGATAAACAACTATGTGATAGCAAGATATATAACATGAAACACTATGGCTATCACAAAGTAAAATGCATAACTAAAGGGCTCGGGTAAGAGATAACCGAGGAACGCAGAGACGACGATGTATCCTGAAGTTCACACCCTTGTGGATGCTAATCTCTGTTTGGAGCGGTGTGGAGGCACAATGCTCCCAAGAAGCCACTAGGGCAACCGTAATCTCCTCACGCCCTCGCACAATGCAAGATGTCGTGATTCCACTAAGGGACCCTTGAGGGCGGTTGTCGGTTCTATATCCGGCATATCTCGTAGTAGGGGTCCTAAGCTAGGCGTCTTGGAGCGATGATAACATGGACACGGGATTTTACCTAGGTTCGGGCCCTCTTGATGGAGGTAAAACCCTATGTCCCGCTTTTGATTGTATTCATATGGGGTGCAGTACAGAGTACATGTGTCCACCACGAGATTGTTCTAATGAATATTAGATTATCTATTGACTAGCCTGGCCTCGGGTTATATAACATGCCGGAGGCCTAGGGTTTAGAGGAGTCCTTGTCTTGGGCGCCAAGTCTTGTGGAATCCTCCTTGTATGCGGCATGGGCTGCCCGAAGTGGCCCATAAGTGAACCGCCATGGGGTCCTCGGCCCGATCCAGCTGGTCGGAAGACGACGTGGTGAATACCCCCTAGTCCAGGACACCGTCAGTAGCCCCCTAAACCAGTCTTCAAGTTGAGGATGCTCCTCGATTCTTTCGAACTATTCTTCATCTTCGGTCGTCAATCTTGAAAACTGGTTCAACAAATCATCTCATGTTCAATCTTGAGGATTGCCTAAGTGAATCCAAAGAGTTTACACGTCGGGTATCCGAGGAGCCCCTTTAAGTTTTCGGCCTTTAGCAATGCCTTGTTATTTTTTACGCCACACCTCGGGTTTGAAGTTGTCCCTGTGCGGCGGTGCCCTCTTACGTCCGAGCTCCAACACCGGACTGCATCTGAGCTCCAAAGTCGGGCTGTATTCGAGCTCCAAAGCCGGACTGTATCAGAGCTCCAATGCCGGACTGTATCAGAGCTCCAACGCTGGACTGTATCCAAGGTGTCATAGATCACCTTGGCTCGAAAAAGTCAAAGGAGTTTAGCCGATCTTAATGCCAGAAATGCCCTCTATAGAGCCAGCCACTTCCATCCATGCTTTATGCCGGACTGCTTCCAAGGTGATGAACCACCTTGGGCTTGGGCTAATTGTTTGCCGATTTTATTTTCGATTGATGCAATTTATTTACTGACGAGATATATAGCCAGTAGACCTCAAGGTGTGTGTCGCCTTAAAACCCGAGATGCACATTAGAGGAGATAGTGATCGGCGGACGGGCCCTTGAGAGAGGGTTTTGAGAAATCGTCATGATATATTAGCTTGATGCCGGATAAGTCCCGGTTGGTACCTATTGTTGTCCGAAGACGGTTTTTCCCATAGTTCGGTCAAGCCGAGCACTGAGCATTTTGAATTTTCTGCATTGAATAGGCAATGCAGTAGCCCCCGGGACACTGGTCGGGTGGCAACACTAGATCAAGGGATCGATGTGCCCCTTTAATATTAGTAAATGATAAGCCCAAAGCCCAGTAGCCCCCGAGCCTTAGTGCGAGCATAGGTGGCCGAATTAAGAATCGATATCCAGAGTAAAATCACAAATTATGTGTAATGATTATATGTATCCAAGTACTCTACATCATTAATGCTCGGATCCGCACTGTACAAAACTTTGTTGACCGACCATCGGCTTCAACCTCCTCGGCCAGTAGTCGGGGAGTGTTTATCACACTTTATAAAGCCTTTATGAGGGCAAAGATTTACGATAAACAAGGCAATCCGACCATACGGTTTTATAAACAAAGGTATGCTAAGATAATGTTATATTACTATTTAATGTAAGAAACATCTTCCAAATAAAATAGTCCTGCTATTGGTTCCTTTCTTTGGTTGTCATGCCGACCATGATCATCTAACCTCACCTCCGATCAATGAGGGAGAAAAATATTGAGGATTAGTTTGGGGAAAGTTCCCGAACTATGTGGTCTTTAGCAAACCTAAATTCTCACTTCCGTCATTGCCGACCAATTATATCCTTTAAGATCACTAGCTTTCGGCTTCACCCAATCTGAGGTACTAACTCGGATGACCAAGTAGTAACAATCACAGAGGTGCTCCCTTTACCGCCTAGCCGAACAATCAGGAACGTAGGGGTAAGCACAGGAACCAGGCAACCCAGCTTGGCCAAAATCTTAAGTCAAATTGATGCATATTTATGGCTTTATAACGATGATTATGGAAGGCAACCCTCGTATATTAACTACAAACGCCGATGATATGTTTATTTTGACTCTGTTGTGACCATTTATCAGTTGAAAGTGGCCCATCATCGGCTTCCACCCCCTTGTAGATGCTACGCAGGGTGTTTCCGCAATAACAAAGCAACCCTTAGCCGACGTCTCGGTGCCCGAAGGCGGTTGTGTCAGCGGAAACGAGGCAATCAGATATGCGGGCTTTAGAACTTTCACTTAGTCATAGGAGCTTTAAACTGGGGACGCTAGCTACGAGCCCCCGGTTAGTGTTCGGCACCGACCGAAGTCTAGCCATTAACACTTTGGCCAATGTTATGAAAGGCCCATCGTTTAGCACGGGGTAATCGGTATCGATCTATAGTTTGACACCATCATCGGATCGCTGACCAGTTTACGCCCATTGTGACAATCAGTTTTCGGCTTTCTCCACTGAGGTGCTTAACATTCGAGCTGGAAGCACAATCGTAGTGTTTCTCCCTTTGCACACCTAGCCGAACAAAGCGGGACATAGGAGGCAAGCACAGGAGCCGGGCAACCCAACTATTGATCGAAGACACAATTCGAAACCGATGCATATATAGCAATATCCGAGAATGTTTTTGCCAAATCTCTAAAGGTGTCTGGCGTTGCACTGCGAGACTTATGCTGGAAACACACAAATAGTTTAAAACTGCCATAGGCCTGGAAAACCAAAAAACTTCAGTAAAAACTTTACACCCAAACTAAATCAACTCATTTGGTGCCAATCCGAAAATTGGTCTTACTTTTGTGCTTCTGTCGTGCATTAATATGACACATCCGATCTTAAGAATTCAAGCGGGTCAGCCTACGGCTGCAACCTCCTATCCCGAAGGCGGAGTATTGCTCGTTAAGCCAGTTTAGTGAACTAAACTCGAGCAGAATTAGAGAGAAAATAGGCTATCCGGCTATTGACCACACACTCGAGTCGAGAAAGGAGTGGTAGAAAAAGACTTTGCAACGACTTAGAAGAAGAACACTTATTATAAAATGGCTCATATAAATTTAAGAGCCCCAGTTAACACGGGCAAAGAAAAGTGGTTTTTAACGAACCTCGCTTTTGACAAACATATTTTAACATAAATATAATGTTTGGTCAAACCGAACAAGAATAAAAAAACTGAGCATGGAAGCGACTTAGCTGGTTAATGTGCTCGGTGTCGATGCGCAGCCCGAGCTTACGACGAGACAAGGTCCTAGCCCCCAAACCGGTCCTAAGGTGGCGGAGCAAAGAGCTCGGTACTCCGAAGTGGTGACATAGCACGGGTAATGTGGCGGGGTGGAATCTCCAGTCCGACTGAGGCGACGGAGCAGGCCGATAGTATGACGCCGAAGTCCCTGGTGTGGGTTAAGGAAGTGATGACGAAGCCACGGTCCAGCCGAGGTGACGTGGTAAGTCGGTACGCCGAGGTGACAGCGCCACCCAACCCGGATCATTTACCTGTGCACAGAAAATAGTGCAAGCCGGAGATAATAGAATAATAAAAAAATAAAAAAATGTTGCATAATTAATAATTTATGAAAAGTGAGTAATAAAAGAAATGACCCGTGAGCCAAAAACTCGATGAGGTAGAGCTCTCTCAGCGATGCCGAAGTGCCTGAGGCAACCGAACATGTCGGTATGGCAATTCGACCAACAAGGTGATCAAGCGAGCTGATTTACACCGATTGGGACGACGGTGTCGGCTTGTCGAAGTGACCGCATGACGCAGTCGAAGTTGATTACCAAACCATCATGCAACCATCGTTAATGCGGCCATCACTTGACAGACCTATGTACAGATGATGGAACAAACCAGAGTAGTAATTCCTCGGAAAAAGTAAACCCAAGGAAGAAAAAATTACAAGGATTAATAGCACCTGGTTTATCTGTTGTAACAATCTGAAGAAAGGTTACTCCCAAAATTAGGACTCGATCCGCACACCCATTGCCTGATGGGCGATGAAGCGACGACATGGCGATGCTGGCAAAGGTTGGCTCGCCGAGGCAAAGCCCCCGGTCCAGCTAACGTGACAAAGCTGGTCGGTTGGTGACGCCGAAGTCCCCGGAGTAGGTTGATGAAGAGATGGCGAAGCCCCCGGTCTAGCCGAGGTGACGGAGTGGGTCAGTAAGGAGATGTTGCAGTTGCCATGTCAGCTGAGCTGTTGAAGAAGTTCGACGTGATAGACATCGGCTTGAAGAAGCAACAGTGTGTCCATGCCAACGCAGGTCGTGACTTGTGACACGGTCAATGTCGGCTTGATGAAGTGACCATGCAACGATGCCGGTGTGCCCGCTCCGTGTAATATGTGGAGCGGCGATGTTGGTGATAATTTATCCTTCATGATGCCGAACTCTTGTTCGGCTCGCCGAGATGATGATCCGAAGAAGTTGAGCTTGGCTCAACAAAGCGACGACGTGTCTAGTGCAGGTCGGCGGCCGTGGAGCAATGTTGCCGAACTTGTTTGACACCAGCGTGATGGTGAATAATACCTTAGAGAAGGCTTAAAATTTTATGGGCACGTGTTTAAAAACAATGCACAATACACTAGAAAGAGATTCTTCTAAAAAAGGTTGTCCAATATCCCGTTCATGAAGAAAGATGAACTCAGGTCGGATTCATATTCACGCAGAAAACAAATCCAAAAAGTGATGCACTAATGGGAAGGTTACCGGAGTTTGAACGGTCGGATCGAGCTGAAATTTTGAGAGGTGATAGATATATAAATTCCAGAGAAGATGAATGGTTGGATCTTCCAAATAACATTCGAGCTAGGATCTGGAGACCATGCCCTAAACTCATCCTGATTCTCGTCCACATTCGACAGACCTCTAGTATATCATAGATCGCCGGAGATTCCTTCATCGGAAGCCGATGAAATTTTACAGGGTTGTTGTATACTCAATTCCGCACAATTCCACCAAAGGGTTCATCAAATCAACTTCTAAGGAGATGGTGGCAGCGAAAACAAGTCTACTGTACAAAAAAACTTTGTGATCGCACAAGGGCAATGTTGACGATGAGCCCCCAGGCTCCATGGACGACTTTTCCATGGTCTCGGTTGAGATTTGAGCTGATGATGATGAAAGTATTCGTCTGATCATGATGATCTGACGTGGAGCACGGTCCTTGGTCCAGCCGAGGTGACCAGTCGAGCCGGCGACAGAGATGCCGACATCGACCATAAAGCTCGGCTCCGATGCGTAGATCGCGCCAGAGACGATCTGAATTCCCATTGCACCGTGGCGACTGCCAGCAGGCTCTCAATGAAAGCACCAATGTCGATTCTATATCCAGCATATCTCGTAGTAGGGTTCCTAAGCTAGGTGTCATGGAGTGATGGTAACATGGACATGGGATTTTACCTAGGTTCGGGCCCTCTTGATGGAGGTAAACGCTACGTCCTGCTTTTGATTGTATTTATATGGGGTGCAGTACAAAGTACATGTGTCTACCACGAGATTGTTCTAATGAATATTAGATTATCTATTGATTAGCGTAGCCTCGGTTTATATAACACACCGGAGGCCTAGGGTTTAGAGGAGTCCTTGTCTTGGGCGCCAAGTCTTGTGGAATCCTCCTTGTATGCGGCATTGGCTGCCCGAAGTGGCCCATAAGTGAACCGCCATGGTGGTCCTCGGCCCAATCCAACTAGTCGGAAGATGACGTGGTGAATACCCCCTAGTCCAGGACACCGTCAGCGGTCACCGAACCCATACAAATGGCAACCCTTGGGGGCGGTCACCGAACCATACACTTTGGCAACCCTTCGGACAGTCACCGGAACTCGTCAAATTGCTCGGGGTGATCTCCACAACCTAATTGGAGACCCCGATGCTTGCCCGGGGCTTCACACCACAATGATTGAGTTCCGAACACCACCGACCGTCTAGGGCGCCCAAGCACCCAGGAGGAACAAGCTCAAGGGTACCAAACACCCAAGAGTAATAAACTTCTCAACTTGTAACTTCCACGTATCACCGTGGAGAACTCATACCGATGCACCAAATGCAATGGCAAGGGCACACGGAGTGCCCAAGTCCTTCTCTCCCAAATCCCACCAAAGCAACTAATGCTATGGAGGAAAATGAGAGGAAGAACAAGAAGGAGAACACCAAGAACTCCAAGACCTAGATCCAAGGGGTTCCCCTCACATAGAGGAGAAAGTAATTGGTGGAAATGTGGATCTAGATCTCCTATCCCCCCCCCCAAAAAAAACTAGCAAGAATCCATGGAGGGATTGAGAGATAGCAAGCTCGAAGAAGGTCAACAATGGGGGAAGAACATGAGCTCAAAGGATAAGGTTCACTGGGGAAGAAGACCCCCTTTTGTAGGACCTCCCGAATCCAACCGTTATGTGCTCAGGTCGTGCACAAGCGGTACTACCGCTTGGAGGAGCGGTACTACCGCTTAACACGGCCAAAATAGCCCAACGAGGCAGAAAACATGAAAAGTAGATCTGCCAGAGAGGTAGTACCGCTCTACTACCGCTTGAGCGGTACTACTGCTCTACTACCGCTTAGGGAAAAAGGCAACATAAACAAGCACAACCATTAAAGCACAAGCGGTACTACCACTTGGGGGTGCAGTACTACCGCTTGAGCGGTACTACCGCACTAATACCCCTCTACTACCGCTTTACTACCCCTCTACTACCGCTTAGACAAACAGACAACCGAAACATGCACATAAGACTTTTCCCAAGCGGTAGTGGCTGCGGTAGTCTATAACGGAAGTACCGCAAGCGGTAGTACCGTGGTACTGAGCGATACTACCTCTTGGGTGCCGCAAAATAGCCCAAGCAAAACAGAAAAAACAGGTAGGACCGAAACAGTCGCAACTTTTGCAAATGGGCTCCGAAATCAACAAACTCAAACTTGTTGGATAGATGACGACTAGTACTATCCAAACAATGTCTGGTAAAAGTAAGAAGAGGTATGGGAGGTATGCCAAATAAATAGAGTTAAACGTTTAACAGAGAAGAACCGGCATAACCTCCAACATCGAAAACATCATAAAATATGCATGTGAACTCCGTTTTCGATGAACTTGAGCTTGTCATCAAGATGACCATAAGCTCCAAAACTCACAAGGAGAAGAACCAAACAAGAACCAATAAATATGATGCAATGATGCAATGGTTTGATCTCTCTACAAACGATATGATCAAGATACTCATTGAGAGCCCACCTTGATAGTACGATAATCGATTCTATAACCCGGTCTCCCAACTACCACCATGAGACCGGTAAAATAGAAAACCTATCAAGGGCAAACCTTTGCCTTGCACATAGTCCACTTGAGCTAGATGATGATGATCTTGACTCCTTCAAGTTGGACCACCTTTCTTGATTGCGTTGGCTTCATGAAAACTAGTTGATTGCTCCGCCATACTCCACTATGGGTGAGCCACTCTTTGGCACATCTTCACAAGTCCATTGACACCACAATGCACGGCAAGCTTCAAGCACTTGATCTCTTCGTGATGCTCCACTTGACCTTGCACACTGCAATCTTGATGACAATCAGCACTTGATGTCATCCTCTCCATGGGTTGTATGATATCTTCCTCTTGACGCAAGCCCATGGAAACATACCTAACCCCACATAGAACTCTCATGTAGACCATGGGTTAGCACACAAAGTGTAATGGACAATGCTTACCATACCATGGGATCACTTGATCTCTCTCGGTACATCTTCCATGCTTTATGAGTTGATCAACTTGATTCACTCTTGACTTAGTCTTGATCAACCTTGAATCTTTCAAACTCTCTTCATTTGGATGATGTCTTGAAGGTAAACATGAATGAGCACACAATTTTCTTCTTCAAGATATGCTTGCAATAAGCTCAACACTCACATGACCAATCTTTGGATAATTCCTTAATAGCACCTTGGCCAACTCATAAACTCCTTGAAACCAACACATGGACTTCAAGAAATGTCTATGGATAAATCCTTCAAATATAACTCAATGCAACCATTAGTCCATAGAGAATGTTATCAATTATCAAAACCACACATGGGGCACCGCATGTCCTTTTAATTTCCCCCATTTTGGTAATTGATGACAATTACTTTCAAGAGAGTTTATATAAGGAATTATGCATCACCATGCAATGCAACAACCAATGATGCATGCTATGAGATGCAAATGCTTAGGAACAAAACCAAAGCAAGAAGAAATAACTCTCTAAACTTCTCCACAAAACTCCCTGAAACTTCTCTCCCATTGGCATTGATTTCCAAAATGGGAGAAAAGATTAGAAGGCCAATATAAATTTTGGTCCTCCATAAATTGTGTATTTCTCAACAAGAGAGAGGAAGGCAATACACATATCCAAAGTTAAATAATTGGAGGAACACAAACTATATTGAGGCACAAAGATTGCTAAAGAACGATATGCCACAAAGACATAAGAAAGAGAGACACAAGCAATCAAGCAATCAAAAGATACCAATTGAAGCAATCAATCAAAGGATATCAATTGAACCAACTAGACCAAAGATCCTATGAGCCACATGAATAAATGATGTTAAGACATGGGCAAAGGAGTGTTCTAAAGAAACTAGAGAATCTCCCCATGATTTGTGCACACATAAGAATTTTTTGTATTTGGATACAAAGTGCACAAGATAGGATCATAGCTCTCCCAAAATCACTAGAAACTTACAACAAGTGCAAGTGAGCATATAGGAAACTAAGCCTGGCACTTGCAACAAACACATGGTTGAGGAACATGTAAATGAGGCAACTTAGGAATAGGCCCAACCAAAATCGATGTGTGTGAGTCAAGGCAATGCACTTGAGAAGACTAATGTACGGATGAGCATTAAGCATCAATACAGTCTTTGAATGAATGAGATATACGATGCAAGGCCTGTCATTCCCACACACAACTAGCAAATGGGTTCACAAGCTCACTAAAAAGTATATAAAGAACATATGCTACCATGGTGAAGATATAAAAGGAAGCTTCATTGAGAGGAGGGATACCAATTGAATTGGCAAGCCTCATCATGACAAGCAAGAGGAAAACAATCTTCACCACAAAAGAGTGCAACAAGATGCAAACATATAAGATCCGCACTCAAGACAATCCTTTCACAGAGCCACCTTGGAAATACAAAGGAAAGAAAGGCGGACCTGAAAGAATAAGGATATCCACCAAAGATGTAACTTATCTCAAGTGTATAAGATTCTAGGTAGATGAAAATCATGATGATATAAATCTACAAAGAAGGACGCACACAAGAAATGGTTACTCAAAGAATGAATAGGATACCCAAACGGAAGTCATAAAATATACTGATAAGATCTTTGCTTGAAAAGCATATAGCGCATGGCTTAATATTATCTTATAGTATATAAATGAGCTTCAACCAAACGAACATCAAAGACATCACAACTATCAACAAGAGATCATTGTTGAGATGCTTTGAGAAGGGAAACACGTATCACAAGAACTAATCAAGAAATTCATGCCATGATGCAACCTACACAAGGTTGTATGTAAGAAATGTATGCATGAGTAGATACTTGTTACCAAGATAACATTGGAAGGATGTATTAGATACCAATTGAATGTAAAAAATAGTAGTTCATTAAACGTCCTAGCTTGACTCCAATAAGCACATGGTGACACCACCTTCCTTCGGAATGAGCCGAGCATCCAATGCATCTCTAGTTGTTCCTAGAACAAGACCAAACACAAAATGGTACCCAAACTCATTGGGACCAAAGAGTTAGCAAACCAACAATACATATGACAAACTCCACATAAATATGTGCATATAGATATGAAATAAAATTTCATGCACATCTTAGCCAATTAGAGACTTGGTGGAGTTTCCCTAAAATATTGGGTCAAAGGAGGAAAGCATGCCAAAGAATGCACATGAAGCAAATAAGCATGCTAAAGACTTTCAAGAACCGACACCAAATGAAAAAGAAATACCAAAAAAAGGATATCAAATGGAGAAATCATCACTTGGAAGATATCAATTAAAATATACAACACAGAATGAGATATCCATTGATACACACACAAAAAGAAAGATGTCGAACTCCCAAAAGAGAGAATGGTTCCAAACAACCAAACGCCCCACAAAGTTTCATGATGGCACAAAGCAAGTACCAAAAAGAAACGGTTTGTGTTCCACCAACACACACTTGATAAGGATCACAAGGTGAGCGTTCTAAGAAAAATAGGATAGCTCTCCCAAGCATTGCGCATTATAGAGAATTTACATTAGAATACAAAATGCACAAGATGGAATCACCACTTTCACTAAATTTATAAAAACACTAGATAAGCTCAAGGAATTAACAAGATCCACAAGTGGTATGGAATACAATGGGAGTTGACACAATCCTAGGCAAGAGATAAGGCAAATGAAAGCAAAGGCCAATGTAAAGATGATCAACAATTTCTACCACATAAATGATTACCAATTGTCAAGAGACAAGATGTATTTGGAAATAAATCCCGGTGGTAGATTTCAAAGATATCCATCACCATCTTCACACCAAATACAAAAGCAAATTGCAAATTGTAGAGCTAACATGCCACCTAGGAACACATTTTTTTACAATATCAATTCTAGGTGACAATATCTCAAATGTACACATTTTCTAGGCTTGTAATTTGCACATAGCACATTACTCCCCCCATAATGTGATACCAATGAAAACTTAACAAGAGGCAATAAGAGGATCCAACAAGTGATAACCAATGGACTTTTTAAAATTTGAATTTCTCATGAGAGATATACCACCTAGCGACTAGATAATCTTGTAGTATCAATACTAGATGGTATTCCTCATGTACACACATTTATAGGATCGTGAGGTGCACAAAGCACATCACTCCCCCAAAATGGGATGTTCCATTAATCTCTCACATGAGACAACTAGGATACAAACAAGAAGAATAAAGGCTCAATGCACGACACACACGTACATGATGTGCAAATCAACACACACATACTTGATTGCTCAAGATAATCAAGTTGGAAGCACAACATATACAAACGCATGAAAGGAACAAAACCAAACATGCAAAGGGGCAAGCAACTTTCAATGTAAACAATTTAAGTACAAGTTACCTTAAGGAGGCACATTGGATATAAGATAGAAACTTGATAATCCAATTGACTTGGCTTGAGACAATAAGAATGATGAAGTCCCTTTAATTATTCATATTGTAGCCAAGTCTCTAGTGCCCTCCAACAACACCTATTGATCAAGTTTGAGCTTGTTGGTCCCTGACCAAGTTGGGTCCTAAGAGGTTAGTCACAATAGGTTTGGCAACCCAAATGGTTCTTTTCTTGACACCACTTTGAGTACCAAAAATTTTGGCAAACACATTGCCAACCTTATCCTTCCCAAGAGAATAGATATCGTCAATTAGAATAGGGTTGGATAAGGTACCATTCGTGCATGAAGAAGTGACGTGACCTTTCTCACGACATAAGTAGCAACGTCTACTCTTCACTTTCTTCTCACTTGATTTCTCAACTTGAGAAGCATTAGCTTGAGTCTTCTTGGGAAGAGGCCTTTCTTCAACTTGAGGTTGAGCATGAGAATGAACTTGTGGCCGCTTCACTTGTTGCTTGTCACTAATGAGCTTCTTCTTCAATGGGAAAGATCTAACATGATGCCCTTCAATTTTGCACTTGAAGCAAACAATCTTTGCCGAATTCTTGACTTGTTCTTGGCCCTTCTTCTTGTTCATCCTGGACTTCTTCTTCTTATTAGAGTTGAATCCAAGTCCACCTTTGTCATTGGGGGATTTTTGCACACTCAAGATATTGTTGAGTGTGGATTTCCCTTCATGACTCTTTTCCAAGTCTTTCTTCAAAGAAGTGACTTGGGCCTTGAGCTCTTTGACTTCCTCTACATGGTTAGTCTCAACACAGGTACTATAGGGAGTATAAGCTTCATCGTTAGAGCAACAAGGCAAGGAAAGCAATTCATCACAAGATGTACCAATGTTATGTTGGGGAACATGGTAATTTCAAAAAAATCCTACGCACACTCAAGATCATGGTGATGCATAGCAACAAGAGGGGAGAGTGTGTCCATGTACCCTCGTAGACCGAAAGTGGAAGCGTTAGCACAACACGGTTGATGTAGTCGTACGTCTTCACGATCTGACCGATCAAGTACCGAACGCACGGCACCTCCGAGTTCTGCAGACGTTCAACTCGATGACGTCCCTCGAACTCTGATCCAGCCGAGCTTTGAGGGAGAGTTCCGTCAGCATGACGGCGGTGACGATGATGATGTTCTACCGATGCAGGGCTTCGCCTAAGCACCGCTACGATATTATCGAGGTGGATTATGGTGGAGGGGGGCACCGCACACGGTTAAGAGATCCAAGAGATCAATTTTTGTGTCTCCAAAGGGTGCCTCCCTCCCCGTATATAAAGGAGTGGAGGAGGGGGAGGGGGCCGGCCACCCTAGGCGCGCCCCATGAGGATTCCTACTCCCACCGGGAGTAGGACTCCCCCCTTCCATGTGGGAGTAGGAGAGGAGAGGGAAGGAGAGAGAGAGGGGGAAAGGAAAGGGGGGCGCCGCCCCCCTCCTTGTCCAATTCGGACTGGGGGGGAGGGGTGCGCGGCTGCCCTTGGCCACCCCGCCTCTTCTCCACTAGGGCCCAATAGGCCCATTAGTCTCCCGGGGGGGGTTCCGGTAACCCCCAGTACTCCGGTATATGCCCGAAACTCCCCGAAACCATTCCGGTGTCCGAACATAGTCATCCAATATATCGATCTTTACGTCTCGACCATTTTGAGACTCCTCGTCATGTCCGTGATTACATCCGGGACTCCGAACTACCTTCATTACATCAAAACACATAAACTCATAATATAACCGTCATCGTACTTTAAGCGTGCGGACCCTATGGGTTCGAGAACTATGTAGACATGACCGAGACACGTCTCCGGTCAATAACCAATAGCAGAACCTGGATGCTCATATTGGCTCCCACATATTCTACGAAGATCTTTATCGGTCAAACCGCATAACAACATACGTTGTTCCCTTTAACATCGGCATGTTACTTGCTCGAGATTCGATCGTCGGTATCTCAATACCTAGTTCAATCTCGTTACCGGCAAGTCTCTTTACTCGTTCCGTTATACATTATCCTGCAACTAACCCATTATTTGCAAGGCTTACAAGGCTTAAAGTGATGTGCATTACCGAGTGAGCCCAGAGATACCTCTCCGACAATCGGAGTGACAAATCATAATCTTGAAATACGCCAACCCAACAAGTACCTTCGGAGACACCTATAGAGCACCTTTATAATCACCCAGTTACGTTGTGACGTTTGGTAGCACACAAAGTGTTCCTCCGGTAAACGGGAGTTGCATAATCTCATAGTCATAGGAACTTGTATAAGTCATGAAGAAAGCAATAGCAACATACTAAACGATCAAGTGCTAAGCTAACGGAATGGGTCAAGTCAATCACATCATTCTCCTAATGATGTGATCCTGTTAATCAAATGACAACTCTTTGTCTATGGCTAGGAAACATAACCATCTTTGATTAACGAGCTAGTCAAGTAGAGGCATACTAGTGACACTCTGTTTGTCTATGTATTCACACATGTATCATGTTTCCGATTAATACAATTCTAGCATGAATAATAAACATTTATCATGATATCAGGAAATAAATAATAACTTTATTATTGCCTCTAGGGAATATTTCCTTCAGTCTCCCACTTGCACTAGAGTCAATAATCTAGATTACACAGTAATGATTCTAACACCCATGGAGCCTTGGTGCTGATCATGTTTTGCTCGTGGAAGAGGCTTAGTCAACGGGTCTGCAACATTCAGATCCGTATGTATCTTGCAAATCTCTATGTCTCCCACTTGGACTTGGTCCCGGATGGAATTGAAGCGTCTCTTGATGTGCTTGGTCCTCTTGTGAAATCTGGATTCCTTTGCCAAGGCAATTGCACCAGTATTGTCACAGAAGATTTTCATTGGATCCGATGCACTAGGTATGACACCTAGATCGGATATTAACTCCTTCATCCAGACTCCTTCATTTGCTGCTTCCAAAGCAGCTAGGTACTCCGCTTCACATGTAGATCGCGCTACGACGCTTTGTTTAGAACTGCACCAACTGACAGCTCCATGATGTCTACTACACAACCTTCTTCTTGTAGACGTTGTTGGGCCTCCAAGTGCAGAGGTTTGTAGGACAGTAGCAAATTTCCCTCAAGTGGATGACCTAAGGTTTATCAATCCGTAGGAGGCGTAGGATGAAGATGGTCTCTCTCAAGCAACCCTGCAACCAAATAACAAAGAGTCTCTTGTGTCCCCAACACACCCAATACAATGGTAAATTGTATAGGTGCACTAGTTCGGCGAAGAGATGGTGATACAAGTGGTATATGGATAGAAGATAATAGTTTTTGTAATCTGAAAATATAAAAACAGCAAGGTAACTAATGATAAAAGTGAGCGTAAACGGTATTGCAATGTGTGGAAATAAGGCCTAGGGTTCATACTTTCGCCATTGTAAGTTCTCTCAACAATACTAACATAATTGGATAATAAAACTATCCCTCAACATGCAACAAAGAGTCACTCCAAAGTCACTAATAGCGGAGAACAAACGAAGAGATTATGGTAGGGTACGAAACCACCTCAAAGTTATTCTTTCCAATCAATCCGTTGGGCTATTCCTATAAGTGTCACAAACAACCCTGGAGTTCGTACTAGAATAACACCTTAAGACACAAATCAATCAAAACCCTAATGTCACCTAGATACTCCAATGTCACCTCAAGTATCCGTGGGTATGATTATACGATATGCATCACACAATCTCAGATTCATCTATTCAACCAACACAAAGGACCTCAAAGAGTGCCCCAAAGTTCTACCGGAGAATCACGACGAAAATGTGTGCCAACCCCTATGCATAGGTTCATGGGCGGAACCCGCAAGTTGGTCACCAAAACATACATCAAGTGAATCATGTGATATCCCATTGTCACCACAGATATCCACGGCAAGACATACATCAAGTGTTCTCAAATCTTTAAAGACTCAATCCGATAAGATAACTCCAAAGGGGAAACTCAATTCATTACAAGAGAGAAGAGGGGGGAAGAAACATCATAGGATCCAAATATAATAGCAAAGCTCGCGATACATCAAGATCGTATCATCTCAAGAACACGAGAGAGAGAGAGATCAAACACATAGCTACTGGTACATACCCTCAGCCCCGAGGGAGAACTACTCCCTCCTCGTCATGGAGAGCACCGGGATGATGAAGATGGACACCGGAGAGGGATTGCCCCCTCCCGCAGGGTGCCGGAACGGGTCTAGATTGGTTTTCGGTGGCTACGGAGGCTTTTGGAGGCGGAACTCCCGATCTATTGTCTCTTCTGGAAGTTTTACGATACGTAGGTATATATGGGTGCAGGGGGTACGTCGGAGGAGCTACGGGGGCCCCACGAGGCAGGGGGCGCGCCCTAGGGGGGGTGCCCCCCACCCTCGTGAGCACCTCCCGTATCTCCTAACGTGCAGTCCAAGTCTATCCGGTGGCTTTCGTTCCAAAAATAACTTCTCCAGTTGATTTCGTTCCGTTTCGACTTTGTTTGATATTCCTTTTCTTCGAAACACTGAAATAGGCATAAAACAGCAAGTCTGGGCTGGGCCTACGGTTAATAGGTTAGTCCCAAAAATAATGTAAAAGTGGAAAATAAAGCCCAATATTGCCCAAAACAGTAGATAATATAGCATGGAGCAATCAAAAATTATAGATACGTTGGAGACGTATCACTCCACCGTTCAATATAAACACGTATCCAGTTTGTGATTTAGACTCGTCCGGATCAGTGTCAAAGTTTGCATCGACGTAACCATTTACGACGAGCTATTTGTCACCTCCATAAATGATAAACATATCCTTAGTCCTTTTCACGTATTTCAGGTTGTTCTTGACCGATGTCTAGTGATCCAGTCCTGGATTACTTTGGTACCTCCCTGCTAAACTAATAGCAAGGCACACATCAGGTCTGGTACACAGCATTGCATACATGATGGAGCCTAAGGCTGAAGCATAGGGAACATCTTTCATTTTCTCTCTATCTTCTGCAGTGGTCGGGCATTGAGTCTTACTCAACTTCACACCTTGTAACACAGGCAAGAACCCTTTCTTTGCTTGATCCGTTTTGAATTTCTTCAAAACTTTGTCAAGGTATGTGCTTTGTGAAAGTCCAATTAAGCGTCTTGATCTATCTATATAGATCTTGATGCCCAATATATAAGCAGCTTCACCGAGGTCCTTCATTGAAAAACTCTTATTCAAATATCCTTTTATGTTGTCCAGAAATTCTATATAATTTCCAATCAACAATATGTCATCCACATATAATATCAGAAATGCTACAGAGCTCCCACTCACTTTCTTGTAAATACAGGCTTCTCCGAAAGTCTGTATAAAACCAAATGCTTTGATCACACTATCAAAGCGTTTATTCCAACTCCGAGAGGCTTGCACCAGTCCATAAATGGATCGCTGGAGCTTGCACACTTTGTTAGCTCCCTTTGGATCGACAAAACCCTCTGGTTGCATCATATACAACTCTTCTTCCAGAAATACATTCAGGAATGCAGTTTTGACATCCATTTGCCAAATTTCATAATTATAAAATGCGGCAATTACTAACATGATTCGGACAGACTTAAGCATCGCTATGGGTGAGAAGGTCTCATCGTAGTCAATCCCTTGAACTTGTCGAAAACCTTTTGCAACAAGTCGAGCTTTATAGACAGTAACATTACCGTCAGTGTCAGTCTTCTTCTTGGAGATCCATTTATTCTCGATCGCTTGCCGATCATCAGGAAAGTCAACCAAAGTCCATACTTTGTTCTCATACATGGATCCCATCTCATATTTCATGGCCTCAAGCCATTTTGCGGAATCTGGGCTCACCATCACTTCTTCATAGTTCGTAGGTTCGTCATGGTCTAGTAACATAACCTCTAGATCAGGATTACCGTACCACTCTGGTGCGGATCTTACTCTGGTTGACCTACGAGTTTCAGTAACAACTTAATCTGAAGTTTCATGATCATCATCATTAACTTCCTCACTAATTGGTGTAGACGTCACAGGAACCGGTTTCTGTGATGAACTACTTTCCAATAAGGAAGTAGGTACAGTTACCTCATCAAGTTCTACTTTCCTCCCACTCACTTCTTTCGAGAGAAACTCCTTCTCTAGAAAGGATCCATTCTTAGCAACGAATGTCTTGCCTTCGGATCTGTGATAGAAGGTGTACCCAACAGTTTCCTTTGGGTATCCTATGAAGACACATTTCTCCGATTTGGGTTCGAGCTTATCAGGTTGAAGCTTTTTCACATAAGCATCGCAACCCCAAACTTTAAGAAACAACAACTTTGGTTTCTTGCCAAACCACAGTTCATAAGGCGTCGTCTCAACGGATTTCGATGGTGCCCTATTTAATGTGAATGCAGCCGTCTCTAAAGCATAACCCCAAAACGATAGCGGTAAATCAGTAAGAGACATCATAGATCACACCATATCTAGTAAAGTACGATTACGACGTTCGGACACACCATTACGCTGTGGTGTTCCGGGTGGCGAGAGTTGCGAAACTATTCCGCATTGTTTCAAATGTAGACCAAACTCGTAATTCAAATATTCTCCTCCACGATCAGATCGTAGAAACTTTATTTTCTTGTTACGATGATTTTCAACTTCACTCTGAAATTCTTTGAACTTTTCAAAAGTTTCAGACTTATGTTTCATTAAGTAGATATACCCATATCTGCTTAAATCATCTGTGAAGGTGAGAAAATAACGATACCCGCCACGGGCCTCAACATTCATTGGACCACATACATCAGTATGTATGATTTCCAACAAATCAGTTGCTCGCTCCATAGTTCCAGAGAACGGCGTTTTAGTCATCTTGCCCATGAGGCATGGTTCGCAAGTACCAAGTGATTCATAATCAAGTGATTCCAAAAGTCCATCAGTATGGAGTTTCTTCATGCGCTTTACACCAATATGACCCAAACGGCAGTGCCACAAATAAGTTGCACTATCATTATCAACTTTGCATCTTTTGGCTTCAACATTATGAATATGTGTATCACTACTATTGAGATTCAACAAAAATAGACCACTCTTCAAGGGTGCATGACCATAAAAGATATTACTCATATAAATAGAACAACCATTATTCTCGAATTTAAATGAATAACCGTCTCGCATCAAACAAGATCCAGATATAATGTTCATGCTCAACGCTGGCACCAAATAACAATTATTTAGGTCTATAACTAATCCCGAAGGTAGATGTAGAGGTAGCGTGCCGACGGCGATCACATCGACTTTTGAACCATTTCCCACGCGCATCGTCACCTCGTCCTTAGCCAGTCTTTCGCTTAATCCGTAGTCCCTGTTTCGAGTTGCAAATATTAGCAACAGAACCAGTATCAAATACCCAGGTGCTACTGCGAGCTCTGGAGTAAGGTACACATCAATAACATGTATATCACATATACCTTTGTTCACCTTGCCATCCTTCTTATCCGCCAAATACTTGGGGCAGTTCCGCTTCCAGTGACCAGTCTGCTTGCAGTAGAAGCACTCAGTCTCAGGCTTAGGTCCAGACTTGGGTTTCTTCTCTTGAGCAGCAACTTGTTTGCTGTTCTTCTTGAAGTTCCCCTTCTTCTTCCCTTTGCCCTTTTTCTTGAAACTGGTGGTCTTAGTTGACCATCAACACTTGATGCTCCTTCTTGATTTCTACCTCCGCAGCCTTTAGCATTGCGAAGAGCTCGGGAATTGTCTTATCCATCCCTTGCATGTTATAGTTCATCACGAAGCTCTTGTAGCTTGGTGGCGGTGATTGAAGAATTCTGTCAATGACGCTATCATCCAGAAGATTAACTCCTAGTTGAATCAAGTGATTGTTATACCCAGACATTTTGAGTATATGCTCACTGACAGAACTATTCTCCTCCATCTTGCAGATGTAGAACTTATTGGAGACTTCATATCTCTCAATCCGGGCATTTGCTTGAAATATTAACTTCAACTCCTGGAACATCTCATATGCTCCATGATGTTCAAAACGTCATTGAAGCCCCGGTTCTAAGCCGTAAAGCATGGCACACTGAACTATCGAGTAGTCATCAGCTTTGCTCTGCCAGACATTCATAACAACTGGTGTTGCTCCTGCAGCAGGTTTGGCACCTAGCAGTGCTTCCATGACGTAATTCTTCTGTGCAGCATGAGGATAATCCTCAAGTTACGGACCCAGTCCATGTAATTGCTACCATCATCTTTCAACTTTGCTTTCTCAAGGAGCACATTAAAATTCAACGGAACAACAGCACGAGCCATCTATCTACAACAACATAGACATGCAAAATACTATCAGGTACTAAGTTCATGATAAATTAAGTTCAATTAATCAATTACTAAAGAACTCCCACTCTTAGAATAGACATCCCTCTAATCATCTAAGTGATCACGTGATCCATATCAACTAAACCATAACCGATCATCACGTGAAATGGAGTAGTTTTCAATGGTGAACATCACTATGTTGATCATATCTACTATATGATTCATGCTCGACCTTTCGGTCTCAGTGTTTCGAGGCCATATCTGCATATTCTAGGCTCGTTAAGTTTAACCCGAGTATTCTGCGTGTGCAAAAACTGGCTTGCACCCATTGTATAAGAATGTTGAGCTTATCACACCCGATCATCACGTGGTGTCTCGGCACGACGAACTTTGGGCAATGGTGCATACTCAGGGAGAACATTTTTATCTTGAAATTTAGTGAGAGATCATCTTATAATGCTACCATCAATCAAAGAAGAATAAGATGCATAAAAGATAAACATCACATGCAATCAATATAAGTGATATGATACGGCCATCATCAACTTGTGCTTGTGATCTCCATCTCCGAAGCACCGTCATGATCACCATCGTCACCGGCGCGACACCTTGATCTCCATCGTAGAATCATTGTCGTCTCGCCAACTATTGCTTCTACGACTATCACTACCGCTTAGTGATAAAGTAAAGCATTACAGGGCAATTGCATTGCATACAATAAAGCGACAACCATATGGCTCCTGCCAGTTGCCGATAACTAGGTTACAAAACATGATCATCTCATACAATAAAATATAGCATCATGTCTTGACCATATCACATCACAACATGCCCTGCAAAAACAAGTTAGGCGTCCTCTACTTTGTTGTTGCAAGTTTTACGTGGCTGCTACGGGCTGAGCAAGAACCGTTCTTACCTACGCATCAAAACCACAATGATAGTTCGTCAAGTTAGTGCTGTTTTAACCTTCTCAAGGACCGGGCATAGCCACACTCAGTTCAACTAAAGTTGGAGAAACTGACACCCGCCAGCCACCTGTGTGCAAAGCACGTCGGTAGAACCAGTCTCGCGTAAGCGTACGCATAATGTCAGTCCGGGCTGATTCATCCAACAATACCGCCGAACCAAAGTGTGACATGCTGGTAAGCAGTATGACTTGTATCGCCCACAACTCACTTGTGTTCTACTCGTGCATATAACATCAACGCATAAAACCAGGCTCGGATTCCACTGTTGGGGAACGTAGTAATTTCAAAAAAATTCCTACGCACACTCAAGATCATGGTGATGCATAGCAACGAGAGGGGAGAGTGTGTCCACGTACCCTCGTAGACCGAAAGCGGAAGTGTTGGCACAACACGGTTGATGTAGTCGTACGTCTTCACGATCCGACTGATCAAGTACCGAACGCACGGCACCTCCGAGTTCTGCAGACGTTCAACTCGATGACGTCCCTCGAACTCCGATCCAGCCGAGCTTTGAGGGAGAGTTCCGTCAGCACGACAGCATGGTGACGATGATGATGTTCTACCGACGCAGGGCTTCCCCTAAGCACCACTGTGATATTATCGAGGTGGATTATGGTGGAGGGGGGCACCGCACACGGCTAAGAGATCCAAGAGATCAATTGTTGTGTCTCCAAAGGGTGCCTCCCTCCCCGTATATAAAGGAGTGGAGGAGGGGGAGGAGGCCGGCCACCCTAGGCGCGCCCCATGAGGAGTCCTACTCCCACCAGGAGTAGGACTCCCCCTTGCATGTGGGAGTAGGAGAGGAGAGGGAAGGAGAGAGAGGGGGAAAGGAAAGGGGGGTGCCGCCCCCCTCCTTGTCCAATTCGGACTGGGGGGGAAGGGGGCACGCGGGTGCCCTTGGCCGCCCCTCCTCTTCTCCACTAGGGCCCAATAGGCCCATTAGTCTCCGAGGGGGGGGGTTCCGGTAACCCCCCGGTACTCTGGTATATGCCTGAAACTCCCCAAAACCATTCCGGTGTCCGAACATAGTCGTCCAATATATTGATCTTTACGTGTCGACCATTTCGAGACTCCTCGTCATGTCCGTGATCACATTCGGGACTCCAAACTACCTTCGGTACATCAAAACACATAAACTCATAATATAACCGTCATCGAACTTTAAGCGTGCGGACCCTACGGGTTCGAGAACTACGTAGACATGACCGAGACACGTCTCCGGTCAATAACCAATAGCGGAACCTGGATGCTCATATTGGCTCCTACATATTCTACGAAGATCTTTTATCGGTCAGACCGCATAACAACATACGTTGTTCCCTTTGTCATCGGTATGTTACTTGCCCGAGATTCGATCGTCGGTATCCCATACCTAGTTCAACCTCGTTACCGGCAAGTCTCTTTACTCGTTCCATAATACATCATCCCGCAATTAACTCATTAGTTGCAATGCTTGCAAGGCTTAAGTGATGTGCATTACCGAGAGGGCCTAGAGATACCTCTCCGATAATCGGAGTGACAAATCCTAATCTCGAAATACGCCAACCCAACATGTACCTTTGGAGACACCTGTAGAGCTCCTTTATAATCACCCAGTTACGTTGTGACGTTTGGTAGCACACAAAGTGTTCCTCCGGCAAACGGGAGTTGCATAATCTCATAGTCATAGGAACATGTATAAGTCATGAAGAAAGCAATAGCAACATACTAAACGATCGGGTGCTAAGCTAATGGAATGGGTCATGTCAATCAGATCATTCAACTAATGATGTGATCCCGTTAATCAAATGACAACTCTTTGTCCATGGTTAGGAAACATAACCATCTTTGATTAACGAGCTAGTCAAGTAGAGGCATACTAGTGACACTCTGTTTGTCTATGTATTCACACATGTATTATGTTTCCGGTTAATACAATTCTAGCATGAATAATAAACTTTTATCATGATATAAGGAAATAAATAATAACTTTATTATTGCCTCTAGGGCATATTTCCTTCAAAACACATGATACCAGGATGGAATATGTACGAAAAACAGGACGGCATGGCATGTTCACAACTGTTTGTGTAAACTAAGCAGAAACCATTCCAGGAAATAAGAAGCAATGCAAGCTAGACACCACATGAAAGATGCAACCAATATGACTCTGCCAAGTTAAAAGCATCCCATCATAAATGGAATTTCAACAAATTAGAAGCAGCGCATGCTATAATCATATGAAAGATGCAACTAATATCGCACTGCATATACTAAAGGTGTCTCGTCATGTTTGATGCGGGATACAAAAAAAAACAATAGTTTTATGTAAGGACATGCTTAATAGACAGATGTACTATGTACTAAATACAGGAAGGCATGTCACATTAACAGGTATAATGTATAAGCTAAGCAGACTAGTACATGCAGTTTAACCAGATTGCAAGAATTACAATCTAGACACCATATGCAACATGCAACCACATATCACGCTGCTAAGTTAGAGCAAGCACCTGCGATGCTAGTGTAGGGGAAATGCTATAATCAACTACAGAGCTACGTTCACTATCTTCATCTAGCATTTCTGTTTCTTGAGAATCATGTCGGGAGGCTGACGCTGCATTCTTTAAATGAGAAGTAGTCCCCTTGCCTGCCTGCCTCGTCATAAGTGATTGATGAGGGATACACAAGAACATTAGTTTGATGTAAGAACATGGTTAATACACAGATGTACTAGTATGTACCAAAAACAGAAAGGCATGCCATATTCAAAGGTATAATGTGTAAGCTAAGCAGATGCAATTTAACCAAATTGGAAGCAATACAAGCTAGACATCCGGCTGGAGTGGTGAGCATGATCATCTAGGACCTGAGAGCCTGGTGGGAGGCGGGCTGCTTCGCCACCATCGCAGCTTTTTAGTTGGCTTCCAGGTGATGCCTATCTTTGCTGGGCTTGTCACTAGCTCGGCCAGTGCCCTGACTAGCTATTTGTCTTCTGGTGCTCACGGGATGGTGGTTCATGTAAAAAAATATATTTCCTTATCTTACCGACTTCGGCCTTTCGAATACAGGCTAGACACCATATGGAACATGCAACCACATATGACACCGTGAAGTTAAAGCAAGCACCTGAGATGGTGGTTCATTGCGAGCGAGGTCATCAACTCCAGAGCTATGTTTACCGTCTCCATCTGCTGACACTGCACCCTTTATAGTGTTGTAACGTGTCTTGCCTACCCGCATATGAAGCTAGAGCGACTTCTCTCTTTTCTTTTTGGCTTCTCTCATGGCAGTAGAGTCTGAAATACCCTTGCATGAAAACACAATAGTGAGAGTAAGGGTGAAGTGTGTGGAGAACTAGTGCACTGTAAAAGTAGCAGATAGCAGGTGGCTGAAAAATAAATGACAGGAGACATATGATAGCTCTACAACATTGCATGGCAAACAAAATTAGATTCTACTCCGTATGATTTTGTAATATATGAGCACAGGAAATGCAGGTACTCCTCCAGCACACCACCACATGTGGTCATATCTAAGATAACAGTCGACTGAAAATAAATAGGTCAGTCGATTTTTTTAATGAACCGTCCGATCTATAAGGAACGCGCAGATGGCCTTCGTCTATCTCCCGCCGGTCACTGTTGACGATCTTTCTCGAACCGCCAGCGACCACCGGCCCAGACCCCTGCCTCCGCCGCCCCGCCCTCCCATCGACCTCACACCACCGTCGTGCTTGGCAGCGCCCCTAGGCCATCCCTTTAATCCCGGCCGACCTCCAGATCAGGCGCCAGTAGCTCTAGGCCGCACACTCCCCTAAGATAAACACCAAGGCGCTACTTCCCCGGTGTAATAGGCGTACTAGCGCCTGTTACGCCGGGGAATGCTTCCGTTAATTGGGAATCAACTGGCCAAAAATTGAAATTCAGGGGGGCGACGGACCTCTAGCTAAGGTGAAATAGTATATGAGGAGAAACATTGTGCATCGCGAGTTACTAGGAACATCTAGTATCAAGAAGAAGCGGTCAACTAGTGTCTTCTGTGGGATGAATACCGTGCAAGCAGAGACGTAAGATTTGCACGAATAAGGGATGAGGAGTACCTTTTTCGGTTGCTGGTGTGGTCACCTCCACATGTCGCGCCGATCTTCTTCTTTTTATCGGGGAAACCGATGTTCTGGAGGGTGCAGGCTTGGACGAACCCATGGCCAAATTTTTGACTGTGTTGCCATGGCCGTATGTCAGCGGAGGGGAAGCAGATCCGAGGCGGCGAAGGACGGCGTAGCAGGAACAGCTCCGGTGCGGTGGAGGGTGGCGAAGTTGGAGCGGCAGCGGTGAGGCGCAGGACAGCGTGGTTGAACTGGCTCGGGTACGAACGGCTCGGCCTCAGCTTCAACTACTAGCCGTGGAGGGCGTTGCGGTTGAGGTTGCGGTGGACGACGACGTCGGGGTATTGGCTTCGGCGTGATGGAGGAGGGCGGCGGTTGATGGGTGGGATGGGGTGGCGGACGGAGGACGCCGAGGTTTCGCGGCTGGTGGAGAGGTAGTTTTGGCGCCCACGGAGTATGAATGGGGAATCGGACGGGTGGGCGGGAACCATGTTTCGGTCTGGGACGCGCTTGTTTTTGGCTTTTTTTAATAGAAGATGGGACGCGCTTATTTGAAATTTGGGGAAAGTACAAACTTTGCCCCCTCTTAAATTTCGGACCTACTGCGGGTCAGGGGTAGGATGGTAATCCTAGGTGTCCCAAATAGTGGGCGGGAGCGATTTCGGCCGCGCGCATGTGTTCTTAGGCGGCCATTGTGTATGAATGTTTTTCGGATGCGGTTGCATGGCGTCTAGATGAAGCTACAAACCTACCCCGGTTTAGACCTTTGGACGTCGGGCCGGTAGGTTTCATGGGTCGGAGTTATTAGAAAAGTAATTCCCTTGTACTACCAAACATTGGTCTCACGCGGTTTCGGGTGAGTAGAGGCTCTTTTGGCGCTTCATTCGAAATTTTGAAACACAAGCATTCATGTTTAGAGTACTCTTGAACTATTAGGATTGACCTAAATAGACAATGTTATATTTGACCTTGCATGTTTGAAAACCTCATTAAATTATTCGCTTATTTTTGAAATTTTGACACTTGAAAATCCTATAACTACTATTATTTTGGAATGGAGGAGCTAAATTTGAATCTATTTTGTACACGACTACATATGCTATTATGTACAAAATCAGAGCAAAGATTGGTGCCCCCATAATTTAGGTATGGTTTACAAATGCCATGATATCAAATTCAAATAATTGAATGGACTTCATGTTGAATTCGATTTTTTAAACCACCTTAAGTTGAATTCAAATGTATGCTAGTTCATAGGTAGTAGCTATTTATAATGTCCATTGTGTAACTTTCGTATGTATAATGTGCTTTACACACACAACATGAACTATACTCACGTTTATATTCGATTGCTAAAGCGATGCATTGTCTGGAGTTCAAAATACTAACTATGTGGATCAATTGTGTCGAATAATAACATAGACATGCTCAAATTCGATAGAATCTACATGTCTGATGAATCAATGACCGCTCCTTACGTGAATTGCAAATATCATGATCTCATCCTAATATTTGGATACAATTTATATCTTTAATCAATGTGTAGAGCATTCTTTTACGTGTAGTTTCACTCTCCATCAGTGGTCTCTCACACATTCTCACACACTCTCTCCCGAGGTGTCTTTCTCACACACATGCTCTAGATATAACCCTCCCTCCCTCTCGTAACCATTTACAACTGTTTTCACTAACCTTTATCACAAGCACTCTTCCTCTCACAAACATACACACGCACAATCCTCATCGACCCTTTCTATATACATGGACCTGCCTACGTGTCTCATGTACGCATATTATCTTTACGCCTATCTCTCACGCATTGTCTCACACCTCTCTTCCTAATCGACGAGTATGATTCTAGCAGAGCATTCTGTAGGATGCCCCTTAAAGTTAGGTTGGATGAATAGTAATATCAGAGATAAAGGGGTTACCTTAGTCCGAGAACCTTGGGTTACAAATCCTAGTTGGCTTTGTCAGTGGACACAGAGTCCTTCACAATTCTGCTATCTTTGTCTTGTACGACTAGTCATCCATGGGTCTTCCTAAATGCATCACGGGCCAACCAATGTGGCGCAGGACGGAACAGAACGAAGGGCCTCACCTCGACCCACCGGACCTCACGCGGTGACACACCCTCTGCCCCCACGTCTCATTATCTTCTCACACCCACACATACCAACACAAACACCACACACACAGAAAATTTCTCCTGGTGCCTCTATTCCCTCCCCCTTGCATATACACACTCAAGGGAATAGAATCTCTTGTCGTGACGTCATATTCGTCTCTCTCTCTAGACCACTCTCATTTCTCGTGCTATCTCTCCCACCCCCCCGTCGGCCCCTCTATCCATGCCTCTCTCGAATACGTAATACACACACATACCTCTCTAGGCCCCACCAAATGCATCAACTACACATTCACACATGTTACATCACGTACCCCATTGATCTAAAAAGCCCTCTCTTCACGTTTATTTTGCATACAACATTCCTTTTTAATAAAGTGTGGCCAAAAAATTATTTTAGAGTTTCTACATATATACAACATTACAAAGTTATATGGAGGAGTACGAACGCTAATTTGCATTGCATGGTGCCCACAATGATATTTATTCCGCACTGTGAATTTGTATATTTTTATATTATATACAAAGTTAGTCATAATAAAGAGAAACGAAGAGCATCTCTCTCCATTGCATACCCCCCCTGTACGCCCCTTTCACGTATGCACACAAAACTATCTCCAGGTCCTCTAAAAGTAAGCCCCCAGAAAATTCACACATGTTTCATCTTTCTCTCGTGATATATGCAATGACGATCATTGTATTTGAAGCGAAAGCACGATACGTACATTGGACTTCAGAATCCACTCATTACGGTCACCATTTATGTTTAGTGGTTATTATGCAGTCATGAGCTCACCGTACAACTCTGTATTTGCTCATGACATGACTAGTTGACCAGTTAAACGCTCCACGTGGCACCTCTAGTGTTGCATCACATTATCTCACTACCATCGTGTCCACCTGTCGACTTGTATCTACTCTACATCTACACTCCTATAAAATATATAAATACACTCTTATAAAAAATAGAGTTGGTGATGATGCTGTGCCTGCCATCCTGCAATATAGGTCGTCCGATTTATATCTAACGGATAGGAAAGAAACTATGGCAATTTCGCAAAAAGGTACCCACACACCTCTCCACATTTGCAAATAAGGCCTTCCCTCGTTCATCATTTTCTCTCACAAGATAAAAAAGTCATACAAATGCATCTTGATGTTACATGCAACGCACGGGCATCTTGCTAGTAAGAATGAAAACAAACGACAAAAAATATTTGGACGGTGGTTCGAAGTCATGACCGCGGACACATCGGACAAGGTGGCCTTGTATTGGTATGCTGAGCCGTCTGTTTTAACACACAGGAGCTGGTGTGGCAATTATACACACACGCACGCATGCACACGAACTGCATCCACGCAACACTCACACAAACACATGCACCCACGCACGCACGCGACACTCACACGTACACACGCAACCACGCACGCACGCAACACTCACACGCACGCATGCAACACTCATACGCACACACGCACGCATGCATGCACACACCAGTACACCACACGACCAACACACACTCTCACGCTCAAGTGCTCAACCTACATGTGCATGCGCACACATCAGGCCCTGACAGACACATACACAACTAGGTGATTCCCGCTCACGGGTTGGAGCCTTGTCGCGCCTGCGTAAATTTGTGTTTGTCTGACCTTTTGCCTATGCGAACTGACAGGTGGGACCCACAAGGAACGTGGTCAATTTAACTAGTCAACATGGCGCCACGCAGACTATTTGGCCGGTCAACAGAGTGCAATCCGATACTGACCTGTGAGCAAGTGACCGTATAATCACCGCAAAACGTATATAGTGACCGTAATCAGCTTATTCTGAAGTTCGATGACCGTATTACGCTTTTCTCTCTGTAGGCCCTCCAAAAGTAGATCTCTACACGTTCTCGCATGTTACATCTAACAACTATGCAATACAGCACTACTACTACACTCTAACACAATAAATCATATGTGTTTTTAGTTTTACTAGATATCATATTGTTACTTATAATTATTCAGTTTGCATACATTAAAATTGCCTTTGAAATGTATGGCCAGTATCATCTACCGCGCGGTAAAATCCCGCCCTTTCCTGTTTAATCGGGTTTGTATTGATGGATCGTGCGAAACAGCAAAACTATAGTACTATATAGTACAAGTGACAGTTCACTGGGCCGTCGTGTCGTCTACTCCTCCGTCGTAAGAGTGGAGCGCTCGCTTTCATAAATCTTCTAGTCCCTTTCGCCGACATGTGGGACATCAAGCTACCGGGTCCACGTGCCATACCGGAATACAGTGCAGAGCAGCCGGGGTGAAGCACCCCAGTCATGGCGCGGCGTAGTAATGAGCAATGAGGCGTCAAATCACAAAGCTGCACCTTTCCCACAGTTAAGTTGGAGGGACGAAGCAACCATCATTTCACTCGTTGCTGAATCCCCTTCTCCCTCATCTTCTTCAACTTAACCACGTGTTGCTTCTGTCGTTGTTCTGCCTCATGTGGTACGCGGATCGGCTTGGTAAAGCTCTAACACGTGGGACCACATGTTAGCAAACCGCGAGGACAACGTCCTCCGAAAATAAGAAGCCTAATCCTAGACTTACAAAGGGCTACGTACCTGCTACATATACTTTCCATCTAATCTATATATGCCCCCCTAATTTTCAGGTGGGGTTGGCCTAATCCTCTCCTTTAATCCAATCAAATAGTCCCACATCACATCAGTTTGTAACTTTACGTAAACCATTACGTGGATGTAGCATTGCTCAAATAAGAAACCTCCCCCGCCATCCGCGCGGCAAAATCCCCTCCTTTTTACTAATCTTGATTCTATAATTTTTTAGATCAATATAATTGAGATTTGTATAGATAGCACACAAGAGCAAAACCAAGTGGTACGGTTAAGGGCATCCACAATGTGTAGCCAAATGTGAAAATAGCTTTTGGCATCATGGGAACCATTGTGGACGGTGTTGCCAAAGCCAAAAAGATGGAACCGAAGCTCCTTGATTGATTGATTGAAGGAATAGAAAATGCAACGTCTCTCCTCTTTCTCCCATGCTTGGACGCATGTAGTATAGTATAGAGCACAGAGTCTACTCCCCTGTCCCTTCTATCACAAATCACAAAGCAGTGAGGTGTCAAATCACAAAAGCAGGGACGAAGCAACCATCATTTCATTCTTCGCTGACTCCGCTTCTCCATCGTCTTCTTCGATAAACCATCTCACCGCACTAGTACTCCTAGTAGTACTCCCTCTGGTCCTTTTTTGTCTGCGTCTAAGAAAATTTCGTTTTCCCCGCAATGCTCTGCGCATTGGCATTTTTTCGCTGCTCTTTCCAACCGTGCCCTCCATCCATTTCCACCGCATGCGTGCCTACAGTAATCCCATCTCTCTTTCCCATGTGCTTCGCATCTTCCCAAGGCAGAGAGAACTGCTTGCATGCAGAAACAGGAGAGAGAGCGAGAGGCGCATGCGTGCAAAGAGATGGACAGGGGAGAGAGAGATGGCATGCATGCATGTGGAAGTGAGAAGGTTGGTTTGCATGGCGCTGCATTAATCAAGCGATGAGGAGTGAGATGGTTAGCTCTTTGGTCTTTGGAGAAAAAAATACGCATTAATTGACACGCGAAACGGGGATTTGTATTGACTAAATCCCGCGAAGGAAAACCCCGCCTTTCTTTTTTAACACTACTACTCCTAGTACGTACGTACTTATCCTGTTTGGGTCTAGGCCTTGCATTGGCAAACTTCACCACACATTTTTGCCAAGCTTGCCTAAAGTTTTCAAAATGATAAGGAGGTACACTTGCGCACGGCTGTCGCGGTCGCACCGCACCCTCACACGGTCGCTCCTGCACGCCGCGGTCGCACCGCACCCTCACACAGTCGCTCCTGCATGCCGCAAACCCAACCAAGGGAACGCACCCTCACTGACACGTGCTGTCGCATGTGAACAAACCAAACTCAACCATCCTATGGCTAACACATAATTTTCGTTCATAGAGTATGTTTATCCAACCGCATGTTGGGGAGTATCCGTACGGCCCGTGCGGTGGTCTGTTGGGGAAGAAGAAGAGGTGAGGAAGATGGAAAGAAGGGTTAGGAGATGTGGGATATTCATCCAACCGCCTGAAATGGTAGACTAACCCAAGTCAGGCGACTTGCATAACAAATATATGTTTTTACACACCAAAAGATCCATAAAAACAACAACATAAAGAAAAACTATCACTGCTCGCGGAAAGAGACGGCCTCGTCGTCTTTGGCTGCCGGCGCGAACCAGCCGTCGCTGCCGACGTGTGTCTCCGCACCATGGTTGTCCTCGGCCTCCAGCTACTCGTTCAAGCGGAGCCTGCGGGCGCTCTGCACGGATGAGAGCATAGCCCGGTTCAAGTCGACGATGTCCGGTTCTGCCTGCAGGAGGGCCTCGATGGCAGCGGCATCCGCGCGCTCCGCGTCGAGTCGAGCCTCCGCCACCCGGTTCAAGTCCAGGACGTCCGATTCCGCATGCAGGAGAGCGTCGATGAGAGCGGCATCCGCGCGCTCCGCCTCAAGTTGAGCCTCCGCCGCCCGGTTCACATCCACGACATCCGGTTCCGCCTGCAGGAGAGCCTCGATGGCAGCGGCATGCCCGCTCTCCGCGTCGAGTTGAGACTCTGCCTCCTGGTCCTCCTTTAGTATTGCCATGTTGAACCGTTGGTCCACCTGCACCATGGGGGACTCGAACGCCGGCACGAAGTCGACGTCCATCGTCTCATACCCATCGGGGGCCTTCTGCGCCGCGACCTCCGCCATGAACATTGGATCGGCTTCCTCCTCCTCGTAGCTTGGCTCCAGAGAACTCGGGGATTGGCCCGCCGCAAAGCGAGCTTGGGAACGGAGCTCTGTGGCGCCGACCACCGCCATGATTTCTGCGTGGCGCTCCGGCGTCAACATCTTATAGTAAGTGATCTTGAGGCGCACCATGGCTTTCCGGCGAACTAGGGGACGCTTGATGCGGGCTAGGGGATTGAAAGGTGGGGGAATGGGCTGGAAATTTAGTGTGGTTTTAGGGCAGTGGCTGGCATAGGCCGAGCAGCGAAGGTTCTGGTGTGAATAGTGGTTCCAGTGACGACCGGTCAATCGGTTTTCACTGTACATCGCTCTTGTCGCGTTTGTGTTGCAGCCTGGCACGTTGGACCCTCCATGTCGCTCACCGAATGGAACATGCTTCGTCTTGCGTTTTCGCTCGCTTGTGGGACCGCAGTTGAGAGCAAACCGATGTCCCTCCCCCTCCCCCCCCCGCGTCATTTATTGTACCACCACTCCCTCCGTTTTATGCGGAGTAAATAAAAACATAGGGGGTATACTACGGATGAGGATCCCCTGACGTGGCCGAACCCATTGAGTAACTGACATGCGGGGCCTAGCAAGCATGGGGTCCGCCAATAAGTGACCGAAAGGGAGGGTAAGGCAGGGATACCTACGTCAGAGGATCCACTTCCACTATACTACTTTGACCAAATGTTAGAGTAATAATATATGACATGCAACTTACACAAATGTTAGAGTAATAATATATGACATGCAACTTACACAAAGCATACAGGGTCTAATGCGTTTTTCGAGGCTAACTTTGACCAAATGTTAGTGTAATAATATATGACATGAAACTTACACAAAGCATACGGTCAAATTCGTATGTGAAAGGAGTTTCCAATGATATAATTTTCACATTATACATCTCATGTACTATTAATCTTGTCAATAGTCAAATTGGAAACCATCTCGAGTACAAATCTAGGAGTACGTACGAATCTAACAATATTGATTGGGCGTTGTTGAATGTTGATACCTTTTTGATCAAAGTAGAGATACTTTGACTACACATAAAACTTATATGTAAACTAGAAAGGATAGGAGGGAGTATATTGTACGTTCAAAAACGAAACGAACATTGAATACCCTTTATATATGATTTGCGGATGCTATGATCACCAGTTCAAAATTTTGAATCCGCCTTAGGTATCATGTGCCCCCACTCGTTCCCTCTCGATTTCATCTCAGGGTCCGGAGATCTATTGAAAGAGGACTGTGGTGGGTACATGCGAATGATACTCGGCGGAATGTTCAAATGAGGCATGCGGAAGGATGGACTCGACTGGAGGGCGACATGATCGATGGAGAAGAGGGTTGGAGAGGAATGAGAAATAAGCAAACGCCACATGATTATACTTGAACGGCTCAAATAAACAATAAGTTGTCTCGCTTGGCCTACATAGTGAAAGGCCTAATGCGCAACGCGGAGCACTGACGCTCGAATATGGCCGGGAAAACAGGGAAACCGACATGTGGGGCACACCCGTCGGGACGATGTAGCGCAGACTAGTCCAATAGAGGAGCTGGCCCACGACCTCCTCGCCACTGACAACCGTTCCTGTGGGTCGTTGGGGCCAACAACGGGGCGCAGCTCCAGCACCTCCTCTGGACACGACGACCGCGGTGAGCGACACGCTCATATCGTAGCTAGACACGATCGGTTTCAGTGTGCCGAGGGTTGCGTTAGTGTTGTGGCACGACCAAAGGTATGTTTGGTTTGTGCCCAAGGTTACCCCATCAAAGCATTGGGTAGCCAAAATTTTGGTTGAGGTATTGGTTGCCCATGATTTGGCTGACATTGGCAAGAAAAATGAACTAGAGTTGGCTAGAGTTCATTGGCATGCCAAAGAAATGGCAACCATCCAAACAAAGACCAATCTTTGGGTCATGACCAAAATTTTGGTTGAGGTATTGGTTGCCCATGATTTGGCCGGCATTGGCAAGAAAAATGAACTAGAGTTGGCTAGAGTTCATTGGCATGCCAAAAAATGGCAACCATCCAAACAAAGACCAATCTTTGGGTCATGACCAAAATTTTGGTAAGGTGCACTTTGGCCACAATCCAAACACACCCCAACACCCGACTCGTCGAGGATGCACGGCGCGCCGCGACGCATCCGCGGAGTGGTGTAGCGCGGCCAACTACATCCTTCCCAGCCGGCGCCAACTGCCCGCATTCATGTCGTTCGTTCGTATGTCATCGTTAAGAGGCTCGGTGCCCGAGGAACCAACTCCGGCGACTTAATGACGCACCCGAACGCTTGGCCTCACCGGAATGCGCTACTTAAAGCGGCAACGCCCAGCTAACCTCCACATCATAGCGCACCGTCCTCCTACCTGGCACCACATCCGCCATGACCGCAAGTGTGAACGCTCTGCGGGAGAGCTTGTCTTCGGGGATGAAGCTCGAGGTCGCCGCCCTCGCTCAAGTCGCCTCTCGCGACGCAATAGTGGCGTAGCCGGACGTGGATGCGAGCGCACAAGTGATGGCCACGCTGGCGGCCGACGACGGGAGCACCGTCAGCCACACGTCCTACTTGCCGCCGTCCAACATCCGGCACCGCCGAGGTCGGGGACTCCTCCGAGGATGAGTAGGGCATGGGAGGCGGCAGGGCATGGTGTGCCAACTGGCCAGTCCGTATCCCGTGTTCTACTCTTCCTTGCCGGAGACCGCACCTTCACTTCACGGGTCTTGAACCCCGCCCCCGTACATAGAGATCGCAGATGGAGGACGTCGAGCTTTAGGGTGGGGTTTCTTTTATTTTTCTCTCCTATAGAAGTTCGAAATGTAATGAAAATCGGCCGTGTTTGCATTAATCTCGGCCCGTGTATACGAACTTTCACAATAATATACATATTGTAGGAGTACTAGCAAGATGCCCGTGCGTTGCACGGAAGATCAAGATCTTGTGGGATAAAAGGATGAATGAGGGAAAGCCTTATCTGCAAATGTGGAGAGGAGTGCGGGTAAATTGTCATAGTTTCCTTCCTATCCGTTAGATATAGATCAGACGACCTATATTGCAGGATGACAGGCACACCATCATCACCAACTCTGCTTTTTATTGAACCGAGACAAATCTAACATGCGAAGTAAAATAAACACATAGGGTCTATACATACACAAATTATCTTAGGCACTCCAATAGTACGTCCACTACACATTCACGCATTTCACATCTTTCTACATCTATGGGAACCTACGAAAGGGTTAACGTAAATTGCCTCTCTCTCTCCTCCCCTGATTTTCATGGTGATGGGCCCCTCCCTCCCCTCTACAATCAACAGCTCACACGTTTCACATTACGTTAATTACGTAACTGGGATTACGTAGGTGTAGCATTACTCGTCCTAAAAAACCCAATTAAGCCAACCTCCCAGCATATCGCGCGGGAAAAGACTCGGCCGTGCCGTTTTAGTCAGGATTACCGGATTACTAGTAGTAGTATCGATGGATCGCGCGAAGCAACAAATTTTTTTTGAGGGGGCAAAGCACCTAGTTTAAAAGGAAAAAAAGGCGGTACACTCACAGCACTCCTGTCGCGGTCACATTGCACCCCACACACGTTCGGTCCTGCACACGGCTCACGCAAACGGAACGCGCTTCGGCTTGCCTCTTCACTGACACGTGGTACTGCACTTGGAGAAACCGACCATGCGCCAAACTCCCCCCGCCCACCGCGCGAAAATCCTCCCCCCCCCACACACCCAAAAATTCCGCCCAAATCCGATTCAACCGCCCTTCGGCCAACTAGCCAATAATATTCCCCAAACCCCCCTCCCCCATGTCCCCCTCCACTCCATTCGCTCCGCCAAAGCCGCCCTCCCCGCCGCGCCGATACGTCGGCGCCACGGTTCGGCGATCCTCTGGCTCCCACAATACGCTCTCGTAGACTGCCGTCCTCTAGCCGCGCCGCCACCTCTAGCTACGTTCTTGTGGAGGCGCACGGCGGTCAGCGCCGTCACCGCTGGCGACGTTCGTGTGGAGACGCACGGCGGTCAGCTTCTCCCACGGTACGCGCATTCTTGACTGAGGCCCCGCTCGTGTCGGTGTAGCGCTGAATGTTAGCTGATAGACGCTGTTAATCTCATTGTTTGCCGAAGTAGTTTACTGTCAATATGCTCTGCTTAAGAAGCTTCCTTGCCCTGTTCTGCACTCAATCTGCTTAGCTGAGATGGCATGCCAAGGCCGATTAGTTGCTAAAATATCCTGCCATATATTTATTGTGACGTAGATTGCCATGGTCTAGTAGCCAATCTGTTAGGTGAAATAGCTCTACACCGTTTTATACTCGATCTTTGTTGCTGCGATGGCCTTCGATAGTTCGATGGCTGTGTGCTCGGCCTCATTGACTGCTGAAACAGCCTGCCATAATTTGGCACTCAAATCTGTTTTCTGAATTAGCTTTACATATATTTCATTACTTAGATCTGCTCGTCCAAATATCTTGCCATATCTTTAGACATCGACCTTGGTATTTTTTCTGGACTTCATAAAAGCATATATGTTTTTCATGTAATATCTAGTAGAAGAACTAATTTGTATGTCTAGCAGATGGACAGGACTTGGATAACTTCTGGTCGAAGATTCTCCGCTGCATATGTCGAGGGGGTTGAAAACTTCATGAACTTTATCAGAGCTGAGTACGGTGGTCTGAAATCAGATGTGCTCTGCCCGTGTAGCAGTTGTATGAATTCAGTTACAAGACCCCAGTCAACTGTGCAAAATCATTTACACTTGTATGGGATGTCGGTCACATATACTAGGTGGGTTCATCATGGTGAAGCTGTGAACGTCAATGTTATTGACTACGTGGAAGCAGCAGATCACCATCTTGATCTGCCTGATGCTCACGTGGAAGAGGAGGACGAGGAGGTGGTGGCGGAGCCAGTGAGTTTGACCAACATTGAAACAATGCTACGAAATGCTCGTGCATTCCGTGAACTTTCACCTGCAGAAGAAAAACGGTGGGCCCGCATGTTGGAACAATGCAACGTTGTTGTCACCCCAGGAAATAAGCTGTCAGTATTCTCAGCTATGGTCACCTTTCTTCAGGTGAAGACATCTGAGCGGATGACCAACAAATCATTCGATGCGATGTTGGCTGCTTTCTGCAAATCTTTCCCAGATGCGTCTGAGCTTCCACACACCTACAGTAAATGAAGAATTTCCTTCGTGCAGTTGGAATTGGATATGATATGATCCATGTTTGTAAGAATAATTGTGTTCTATTCCGAAAGGATTATGCCAACTTAAGTGAATGCCCGAAATGCAAATCATCAAGATGGAAAGATGGCGATGCTGTGAAGAGGATTCCTCATAATGTTCTGAGACATTTTCCAATTACACCAAGATTGCAGAGGTTGTTTCATGATGCTGAAACAAGAGAGGATGTACTGTGGCATTCTAGGAACCAGGAGTACAGAGATCACAATGTAATGAGCCATCCATCTCATGGTAGTGAGTGGAAAAGCTTCAATGATAAACACAAAGAGTTTGCTGCTGACCCGAGAAACATTAGACTTGGCTTAGCTTCAGATGGATTTAACCCATTTGGCCACCAGAGCGCCACATATAGCATGTGGCCAGTGCTTGTTATCCCTTACAACATGCCTCCAAATGTATGCACCAAAGAATCAAACTGCATGATGGCCTTGCTCATCCCAGGTCCAAAAAGTCCTGGAAAGGATTTTGATTTGTTCATGGAGCCTCTTGTGGAGAAACTTCAACAGCTATGGAAGGGTGTTCTCACTCGAGACCTATATAGCAGCCCACCAGCTGATTTCTTTCTGCGTGCTGTTATAATTTGGTGCATCCATGATTATCCGGCTTTGGGCACTATGTCAGGGCGAACGACACATGGTTACAATGCATGTGTTCGATGTGACAGGGATCCGCTGTCATACGCAATACTTAGCAAGACCTGTTACATTGTACACCATCGTTTCCTTGCCAAGGACAAGCCGCATCCTAGAAAATACCGAAGCCATGTGTTCAATGCAAAGCATGAAAACCGTGATGCGCCAAAGAGGCTCACCGCTGATGAGTTGCAAGTGGAATTAGAGAAGGTCAGGCATATTACACCAGGAAACTATCCTCGTAATGGTAGCGGGAAAAGGAAGTGTGGCAGGGTAGAAGAGAGATTATTGTTTACCCGCAGGTCCACTTTGTGGGACTTGGAGTATTGGAAAGATTTGGATCTGCGGCATAATATTGCTACAGAAGCGTTGACATTCTGCTCAAAATACATTGAAACAGCTGATCAGCTTAGCAAAGAGGTGGGTGAAGATAATCCCGGGCTCAATGTTTTTGATTATTCTGTTCGAGTTACAGGGAAGAGTCGACAAGAGGACAAACCTAAAGATTTGGACAAAATGGTTTGGTATGTGTTGAATAACTGTCCTGAGATACTACCTTATATCAAGTAAGTGCAGTACTGCAGCTTATACATCGTAATCTACTAAACTTGCAGCACATTCTTATATATTTAGATGTTTGACGTGATCACTATGTTGTGCAGCATCTACAAAGAGGAGTTATTACCGCAAAATCCAAGAAACATTGACAAACTGGTTATGGCAGGATTTGCGAAATGGTTCAAGAACCATATAAGCTTTTGAAGTGCACTGTCAGTTTTTTAATATATTGAGTACATAAGATGATCAGCTTGTCTATTTTCTAACCATAGGTTAAGAAGATGCGGGAGGATGGGCAGGCAGTTGATGATGCCCTTTACTCACTAGCAATGGGTCCTGATACTCGGGTAAGACATTATGAATCTTGCATTGTTGGAGATGTGCGCTACAACACCCTTTCACGAGACGAAGGCAGGAAGACACAAAACAGTGCCATCATGAGCACGGATACGTATGACAAAGAGACAACTGAAATGTATGCTAACATAACAGACATTGTTCAGTTGTAGTATATCTCCAGTTTCGAGGATCATTGGTGTGTGGTTCTGTTGTGCTGTCGTTGGTATAACCTGTTTTCCAGGATCGCAAAACCCAGAGCTAATGATTATTTCAAATCCATCAATGTCAAGGCGGCGTACTAGACCAACGAGCCTTTTATTTTGGCAAATCAAGCAACACAAATATTTTTCTTGGAAGACACATTTGCACGTAGCGATGACTGGAGAGTATTGCAAACATTTGAGCAGAGGAATTCGTTTAATGAAGTTGCACAACAAGATGGTGCTTACACTGCTCCTGATGTACAAGATAACACAGATGTTCCTAATATCTTTGAGAACCATCACGTCAATGACGCCGGCCAAAAGATTGCCTATCATGTTGTGGACATACAAGAGTTGATCAAGAAGAAGCCAATGTTCGAGGATGTTGAGGACGAAGACGAAGATGACACCGTGGGGAATTACGATTCAGACTCATACACATGGCGAAGATGTTGACGCTGCTGCTGCGGATGATGATTACATTGCTTTTGTCGTATTTGCCTGTCAAAAGACGTTTTTTATCTACTATGTGAAATTGTGTTTGCTATGACAACTGAAACCTGATGAACATGTTGTTTAGTATTTTGCTGTGAGAATATCACTTGTTATGTATGCTGATTTGTGTTTGGTGATTGTATGACAACTAAAACATGATGACATTGTTGTTTAGTTGTACTCATATTTGGCTGTGAAACTTGAATTTGATGACATAGTTTGCTGTTGGACTGCAATTTGCTCGACGTCTTCGAACGAGAACAAAGCTGACCCGACAGGGCCTCTGCTATTTATTTATTTATATGAGCAAAAGGGGATACCCCCTGATTTCCATTAATAGAAATCATTAGATGTTCACAACACTACGCCCAGCCTGCTACACAGGTTTCATTCATTACTAGTTTCAGCAAAGTGCTCATGTCGTAGCCATTGAATACATCACGAGTGCTACATACACTGCAAATAAAGAGACAATCATCCTACAGAGCACATCGATTTTGCCCATTATCTTCACAAGCTCTTTCATCTCCTCATTGCTGTCAAGGCCGTTTAGTAGTTGTTGCTTGGCCATGATCAGAGGAACATCTTTAACCTTCTGCTCTGCATCTTCCTCTTCTGCCGTTCCTTCAGTTACTTGTCCAACACCCCAACCTGCTGGTATTGGGATTCCTCGGCTAACCAAATAATCAGCGTAGTTGCATTCCCCCATATCAGCAACTTCCTAGAAATACAAATAACATGAATCTTCCATTTTCTGCACGAATCAAATTGGCAGATCATCAACCAAACTATTAAAAAACAGCAACTAAAAGCAGCAGAACAACACTTAAACATATTATTACCCCATGATTCGGGCATTTGTAGAAGACTCGGCCAGGGTTGCGGATTGTGGTTGAGACGCGACGGACGACTCTGCGTGATTTGCAGCAGTGGCACCACACCAACGGCAGCGAGTTACAATGAGCAATCGGCTGCGGTGCGCGTGCCGATGGGGGTGTGATGAGACCCACAGGCGATGGTACGGGTGGCGACTTGGCGCATATCTGGTTGTTGCCTGCTAAAGAGCAGGTGGACGAGCAGCTAGTGGACATGGTTGCTGCGGCCAGAGCTTCTGATGCTAGGAAGAGTAAGTAGAGAAGAGGAGAAGCGAACGTTGGATATGTCAATTTCATTACCTGCAGAGTAGCATAGCACCATATATAGTCATAGTCTAGGTTTGGATTCGAACCAGCTACAGGAGCACGTCTTTCTTTTTTCTAAAACTCGGCAACGTCTCTTTACTGGTACACTAGCTTGTTCTGTACACTTTCCCAAGTCTTTGATTTTCTTTCTATATATAAAAAAGTATGCTACTTGGTGTCCCTTAGTCAACAAATGATTGTGCCAACCTTGACCGTTGGATTGACATTCAACGTCTGTCGCGTTTCTTCAGTCTCTTCTTCCTCGAGCCGCCAAAGCCAAACCAGCGCCAGCGGGACCGCCTGCTCCCGCCTCCCACGGTTGGCTGTGATCTTCCCCGGCTCCTGTTCGTTCTCGTCCGAGGCCTCACCATCGTCCTTCGCCTTGGTTCGCTCGCCGCGGCGCCACCCTCCGGTGTTGTCAACATGGTCAACAACCAAGAGGAATAAGGAGATGACTGTACATGGTGAGGATGACAGTAGGGACCCAGCAGCGCGCACAGTAATTTTGTTTTTTCGGGACGGAGAAGGGTATCAACTGGGTTGTGCGGGACCCATGGCCCGTCTAGCCCAGGCTTTTATTTCATATGTTTAGCACATGACCAGCCCAGTTTGTTTTTTTCCTTTCTGAAAATGGCTAGCCAGCTTTTTTGTTTTTTTGCAGAATAACCAGCATAGGCCTACTTGCTTTTCTACGCCCTGCTGGGCCGTAAATCTTTTAAGACAAGGAGGGATGCATTTTGCCCAGAAAATGGGCTATAAGTAATAATAAATGGGCTATAAAATGAAAAAAAATACATCAAACAGGCAATTAGTTCCAAAATATTGTTTTCTTTCGGATTTTGATATTTTATATTTCATTGTTTTTGTGTGGGTAAAATTTCATTGAATTTAAATTAAGGTATATTTAGATTTAAAATTAATTTGAATCTGACTAGAAATTTCGGGCTGTATGCTGTTTGGGATAGATTTGGAGGCTGACTTGTGGGTCTACTAGGTTGACGTGTACTTTGGCTTTGTCAACTTAGTCCACAAACGATTCTAGCAGCAGTGACCGTTGGATGTTAATCCAACGCCGTGTTGCTTCTTCAATATCTGATTTTCTTGCTCCAGCCGCCCAAACCAGCTCCGGTGGGACTGCCTGATCCCGCCTCCCGTGGCCGGCTGTGCTGCCGCACAGGCCGCACCGCACCGCCCCACCATATTTCATTGCTGGCCACGCCATTCCTCTACTCACCCACACCTCCTGTTATTTTCCGGCGACGGCAGCCGGACCACTAAACCCTCGTACTCCCCACCGCGTGGGCAACCATTGCCGAGTCTTCCCCGGCTCCGTGTCGTTCCCTTCCTAGGCCTCGCCGTCGTCCACCGCCATGATGCTCTCGGTGCGGCCTGGTCAACGTGGTCAACGAACGACATCCATCGGCCGTGGACTGTACGCGCAAAATAATGATTCCTCCACCTGGCAGCTGGGACCCACCGGAAGGGCCTCTGTATTTCACGAAAAAACGTTCCCCCCGCTGACATGTCGGACCCACCAGTTATATCTTCGCATGCAAGGAAGTGCCTCCTTATTACGCACAAAAAAATGAATACCCCCTGCTAGCTGGGATCCACCATTGTGGGAGGCTGACTTGTGGGCCTACTAAGTTGACGGGGACGGAGGGCTTTGTCAACTTAGTCAATATGAACGATTCTAGCTCCAATGACCGTACGATGGCCATCCAACGGTCGTAGTGCTTCTTCAACCTCTGGTCTTCTTGCTCCAGCCGCCCAAAGCAGCGTCGGTCGTGCCGCATGCTCCTGCCTCCCGTGGCCGGCTGTGCTGCCGTGGAGGCCTCACCGCCACCTACTATTCCCACCACTGGCCAGGCCCTGCGGTGACGGCAGCCTCACACCGCAGCCGAACCAGTGAACCCTCGTACTCCTCTCCGCGCGGGCTTCCACTGCCGCGTCTTCCCCGGCTCCGCGTTGTGCCCTTCCTAGGTCTCGTCGTCGTCCACCTCCGTGGTGCTCTCCGCGCGGCGTGGTCAACGTGCTCAAGGAACGACTTCCATCGGAAGAGTACTGTACGTGGAGAGGCTGACAGCTGGGTCCACGGCTACAGCCCAGTTTTTTTATGATTTGCCAAGTAAGTCGCTTTGTCAGGCCTATTGGGCTGCAAATCTTTCAAGACGAGGAGAGCTTTCATTCGGCTGGCCGAGAAAATGGCCCATCAATAATGAGAAATGGGCTGTACATTTTTAAAACACATCAAACCGGCAATTAGTTTCAAATATCTTTTTTTTTCATTTCGAGATTTTAAATTACATTAATTTTTATGCGTGGAGAATTTGTTGGATTTTATATTGATATACATTTATTTTTAAAATCACTTTGAATGTGAGTTGAAATTTCGGGATTAAAAATAGTTCGGACAGCACCGAAATATGCAAAATTTCGTATAATTTTTTAACCGTGGCCACAATATGGGTTGTAATGCTAACAAAAAGAATATGATCTCAAAAAAACCTTAAGAATTAGCAAATAGACTGTAAATTATTAGAAATAATGGCAGATGGGTTGTATGTTGTTTTCCACATATTTGAGGCTTTCCTAAAAAAAGGTTGACGCACAAGCAGTGACTGTTGGATGTCCATCGAACGGTCGTCCTGCTTCTTCAATCTCTGCTCTTCCTGCTCTAGCCGCTCAAACAAGCGTCGGCGGGACTGCCTGCTCCCTCCTCCCCGCGGCTAGCTGTGCTGCCGCACAGGCCTCACCGCCCCACCGTACTCCCATCGCTGGCCTAGCCATCCCTCTACTCACCCACACCTGCTGTTATTTTCCGGCGACGGCAGACGAACCAGTAAACCCTCGTACAGTCATACTCCCCTCCGCGTGGAAAAAAACTGCCGAGTCTTCCCTGCCTCCATGTCGTTCCCTTCCTAGGCCTCGTCGTCGTCCACCGCCCTGGTGCTCTCGACGCGGCCTGGTCAACGCGGTCAACGACCAACATGCATCTGAAGTGGACTGTACGTGGAGAGGCCGACAGTTGGGTCCACGGCCGCACACAAGAAAATGCCTCCTTATTTCGCGCAAAATAATGATTCCTCCACCTGACATCAGGGACCCACTGAAAGGGCATTTGTATTTCGCGAAAAAATGTTACCGTCGCTGACAGCTCGGACCCACCAGCTATATCTTCGCACGCAAGGAAGTGCCTCCTTATTACGCACAAAAAATGAATACTCCCCCTGTTAGCTGGGACCCAGTATAGTGGCAGACTGACTTGTGGGCCTACTAAGTTGACGGGGACGAGGGCTTTGTCAACTTAGTCAATATGCACGATTCTAGCTCCAGTGACCGTACGATGTCCATCCAATGGACGTAGTGCTTCTTCAACCTCTGGTCTTCTTGCTCCAGCCGCCCAAACCAGCGTCGGTCGTGCCTCGTGCTCCTGCCTCCCGTGGCCGGCTGCAATGCGGCGGAGGCCTCACCGCCCCCTACTACTCCCACGCTGGCCAGGCCATCCCTCTACTCACCCACACCTCCTATTATTCTGCGGCGATGGTAGCCTCACAACGCAGCGAACCAGTGAACCCTCGTACTCCTCTACGCGTGGGCATCCACTGCCGCGTCTTCCCTGGCTCCGCGTCGTCCCCTTCCTTGGCCTCGCCATCGTCCACCGCCCTGGTGCTCTCGGCACGGCGTGGTCAACATGGTCAAGGAACGGCTTCCATCGGACGTGGACTGTACATGGAGAGGCTGACAGCTGGGTCCATGGCCGCAGCAAGGAAGTGTCTCCTTATTATGTGCAAAATAATTATTCCTCCACCTGACAGCGGGGACCCACCGGAAGGGCCACCATATTTCGCGAAAAAAATGTTTGCCCCTGACTGCTGGGACCCACCAGCTACATCTTCGCACGCAAGGAAGTGCGTCCGGGCAAAAAAACGATTCTCCCCCTTGACTGCTGGGACCCACCAGCTACATCTTCGCAGGCAAGGAAGTGCCTGATAGTCGGGACCCACCTGGTTGAAGCATACGTAGCGTTGTCATTCTGGTCGCGAACGTGTACGTACATATATACTAGTGGATGTAGAGGCGCGCACGTGTTGTAGTAGAGGCGCGTACGTGTCGTAGTAGAGGCGCGCACATAGCATGTACACGTACGTACAGCGGCCAGGGTGCAAGAAAGAAAATACGGCCACATATGTGTACATACGGGCGGGGTCTCGAACACCTACTCGCGCATACGTACGGCCGTACATGGCTGGGTCGGAATGGAGAAACAGCGTCGTCGTCGTGTTCATGGGGAGGCAACGGAATGCGTCGTGTTCATGGGGAGGCAACGGAATGCGTCTTGTTCATCAGGAGGCAACAGAACGCGTGGGAGCCAACCGGCTGGGTCGGAATGGAATGCGTGGTCGTGTTCATCGGGAGGGCTTGGACGGAACACGCGATGGAAACGAGGCCTGGCTTACCGCACAATGGAGGAAATAGACCTCCTATGTTCGGAACGGGGTCCTGTTGATCGGGAGGGGTGTGGCGTACCGCAAAACGGAGGAAACAGACCTCCTATGGTCGAAACGGGGGTCCTGTTGATCGGGAGGGGTGTGGCGTACCGCAAAACGGACGAAAGGGACCTCCTATGGTCGAAACGGGGGTCATGTTGATCGGGAGGGGTGTGGCGTACCACAAAACGGACGAAACGGACTTGCGTTGGAGCGCTACGGTCGAAACGGGGGTCCTGTTCATCGGGAGGGGTGTGGCGTACCGCAAAACGGGACTCCACGGGATACTGTTCATCTCCACCGTCGACCTCCTCCAGCCTCCATGGGCTACCGTCGACCTCCTCCAGCCTCCACGGGCTCCTGTTCATCCAGCCTCCACCGCGCGCTACTCCACCGGCTACTTTTCAACCACCCCTCCACCGTCTACTGTTCATCCAGCCCTCCACACCACGGGGTCCTGTTCAACCACCCCTCCATGGGCACCCCTCCACCGTCTACTGTTCATCCAGCCCTCCACCACACCACGGGATCCTGTTCATCCAGAGGCAACGCCACCGCTCACTGTTCATCCAACCCCCCCCCTCGCAACACTCATTGTTCCTCCAATCGACCGGCTTCAGTTAGCAGCAGTAGCAAAGGAATCGCTCGATCGGGTTCAGTTAACAGCCATCGATCGATCGCTCGGGTTCAGTAACGCGTAGCCTGCAGTGCAATCGCTCGGGTTCAGTTAGAGCCCAACGCCTCGCTCGGGTTCAGTTAGAGCCAACGCCTCGCACACATGCGCATACGTGTACGAGAGAAATGCGCATCTCTCGACCCCCGACCTCCCACCGTAACCGGGAACTCCCCGAAATTTTCCTCGCCCTCGCTTCTACCACGGTTTTTTCCGTCATGGACGGCCCAAAGAATGTCATGCAGCTGCGTCTCCGGCCCGCCCAGGACAAAAAGCCCATTTTCTGTCATGATTTTTTGTCATAGAAGTAGGAGCCCACCACATCTATGATGATACCGGGTTTTGTCACAATTATCGTCATAGAAGTGTCATATGTATGACAGAAAAAAATTGTTCGGCCCAAAATGTCACGGATGTGTCTTTTTTTGTAGTGAGTCAAATTCGGACTAGGCCTTGGGGGGCGCAGCCTCCTCTCTCTCTTTCCCCTAAAGCCCAATAAGGCCCATATACTCCCCGGCGAATTCCCGTAACTCTCTGGTACTCCGAAAAATACCCGAATCACTCGGAACCTTTCTGATGCCCGAATATAGTCGTCCAATATATTGATCTTTATGTCTCGACCATTTCGAGACTCCTCGTCATGTCCTCGATCTCATCTGGGACTCTGAACTACCTTCGGTACATCAAAACACATAAACTCATATTACCGATCATCACCGAACGTTAAGCGTGCGGACCCTACGGGTCCGAGAACTATGTAGACATGACCAAGACTCGTCTCCGGTCAATAACCAATAGCGGAACCTGGATGCTCATATTGGCTCCTACATATTCTACGAAGATCTTTATCGGTCAAACCGCATAACAACATACGTTGTTCCCTTTGTCATCGGTATGTTACTTGCCCGAGATTCGATCATCGATATCTCAATACCTAGTTCAATCTCGTTACCGGCAAGTCTCTTTACTCGTTCCGTAATACATCATCCTGCAACTAACTCATTAGTTGTATTGCTTGCAAGGCTTAAAGTGATGTGCATTACCGAGAGGGCCCAGAGATACCTCTCCGACAATCGGAGTGACAAATCCTAATCTTGATCAATGCCAACTCAACAAGTACCATAAGAGACACCTGTAGAGCACCTTTATAATCACTCACTTACGTTGTGACATTTGGTAGCACACAAAGTGTTCCTCCGATATTCGGGAGTTGCATAATCTCATAGTCATAGGAACATGTATAAGTCATGAAGAAAGCAATAGCAACAAACTAAATGATCGTCGTGCTAAGCTAACGGATGGGTCAAGTCAATCACATCATTTTCTAATGATGTGATCCCGTTAATCAAATGACAACTCATGTCTATGGTTAGGAAACATAACCATCATTGATTCAACGAGCTAGTCAAGTAGAGGCATACTAGTGACAATCTGTTTTTCTATGTATTCACACATATATTAAGTTTCCGGTTAATACAATTCTAGCATGAATAATAAACATTTATCATGATATAAAGAAATATAAATAACAACTTTATTATTGCCTCTAGGGCATATTTCCTTCAGTCTCCCACTTGCACTAGAGTCAATAATCGTGGCGCGCAACGGGTTGGGCGAGCCGGCCCTATCGCCGCGGCCTTAGCTTTGGCGGCCTTCCTTGCCGCGCTCGACGATGAGGAGGCATCGATGTCGGTGACGAAAACCTCCACGCAGAGGTCCATCGCGCCGGTGGGAGTGTCGTCGTTGATGGAGAGCGGGAAGTCGGAAAAGCTAAGTACCTCGCGGGGGTACTCGTCGTCCGTAGGCGCGTCAAAGATGCGCAGCGTGGCGGAGGAGGCGGCGAGCGTATCAATGACGCCGTCCGCCGGCGTGACGGGCTCGGAGAGGATCCCCGTCCGAAGCATTCTCCCGGCCAGGACCTCGAGCTGCCCCACGGTGGGCGTCAACTATCGTGGTGGGCGTGCGGTAGATGCCAAGGGATGGCTAAAGATAGGAGGAGGCTTGAGGGCACTGGTGGGTTTTAGAGGCGAGGTCAACATGAGCGAGCGCGGGATGCAAGACATACCCAGGTTCAGAGCTCTCCGGAGAGATAACACCCCTAGTCCTGCCGAGTGTGGTTTATATGTAACAGTACAAAGTTGCTCCTAGAGCTGTATGGAGGAAGAAGGAGGTCTGGCCAAGGCTTAGGCTGCTCCCTCTCCTCGGGTGTTGCTTTGCTGGGTGTGTGTGTGTGATCGATTGTGTGAATGAAGTGAGTTGTCCGTATGCATGGGGGCTCCTGGGGGGTTTTATAGGTCAACCCCCTAGGGGTACAAGGGTAATATTACAAGGCCGTAGGGCCGGGTTGTTAGTGTCCAGGAACCCGGTGCTGGGACCCGCCGGGTACCAGGGCTCGCCGGGTTCTCCGGGCGCGGGCCCCATGCGCCTAGGGGGCATTGTGTGCTGTCTTGTCGATCGTGAGGGCATGGCCGGGTTGAGTCGGCTACAGTGGCGCTCCATCAGGTCGCCGCTTGTTGGCATCATAGGTCATGTCGGGGCACTGTTGCCACACCAGGCCTAGTCAGCGGGTAGGTGTAGGGCACTGTAGCCATGCAGACCCTAGTCAGCGGGTAGGCGAAGGGCACTGTTGCCTCATCCGGCTGACCAGAAGCATGGGCGGGGTACTGTTGCTTTGATCATTAGCTGGCGGAGACTCGCCTCATCATACGGCTAGGATGGGACAGCCGCTGACCCTTGGCCGGGTTTGAAGAACACGCCAAGGGCAGTGTTGGCTTGCTGGAGAAGTCTTGATCTTGGTTGTTGGGGCCGAGTCGAGGAGTCTGCCCGGGTCGGCCTGCTTGGCCGTGTCGAGCGACCTGGCCGAGTCGAGCGACTCGGCCGAGGTTGGGCCGGATTGAGGGGCGATGCAGGCCCCGTTGTTTTTGAAAAGGATCTGGATTCCGTTGCCTGCCTGGATTCATCCCCCGACAAAGTGTTATAACCAGATTGCAATTATAGGGGTACGCATGTGACTACAACGGGTGGAGAGATGTCAGCCAGTTGCATGACTATTGTTATACTGCAACGACACAAAATACACCTATAATTCAAAACAATAAGGTGTGCATCAAGGGCAGAGCCTCGCGGTGTCCACGTCGGTAGGGCGTGACTGTTTGCGATAGCCAATTGAAGCGACGGTCGGCACTTCTCATTTGCTTTATCGAGAAGAAAGGGAGAGACAGAGACAGGAAGTCGCCTCGAGCCCCCAACCTTTCCCCCTTTCTCTTCCAAAACACGCAACCTCAACACGCAACCTCTGGTCGTTCCCATTCCTGGCCATCGGGAGGAGGCAGCAGAGCAGCGGTCAGTGGCTAGGAAGGTAGGGCGCAAGAGAAGGAGAAGGTGGGGCGTAGGAGAAGCAGGAGGGGACACGGCTGCAAGCACGCCACCAGCCATGTATCTCGACTTCTCGAGGGAAGATTGGGTGGGAGGAGAAGGCGGCGGCGACGGTTTCGATTTGTGATCTGCTACAGGCGCCGCCACAGGGATGGATACCAGGATCTGAGGTGAGTCTGATCCCTCAACCCCTTCCCATTCCTTCCCGGCCCTGTCTCAGCACACACGGGGGAGGCGCCGCGGGACAAACAAGGCTCTTGCAGGTTGCAGCGCGTGACGGTGATGGGAGCGGCAAGAAAAGGAAGAGCAGCGGTGGCGCATCTCTGTCTCGTGGGGCCAGCCCTCCCGTCCGCGCGTGCGACAACGCCAATATGGAGTCCCAGGCTCGGATAGCCACCACGACGTTGGGTGCCCCGGCGGGGGCTATGGGGACCATGCGGCGTCCGGCCATGATTCCGGCGACGGCAAGCCGTATATATGGGCCATCGTCTCCACTTTCTTTCCTTCATGTTTTAATCTGCACCTCTACCCCACTCCCCACTGCCTACCTCCCTCTCTCACGTAATCTCGAGCTCGGGGCGGTGAAATCCCTCTCAGGTGGCAGAAGCTGACTGTCTTAACATCTTCAGAGATTCTATGTGTCCAGTTGTGGTTGTGCACACCAATCGTTTGATGAATTGCTAAAAGAAATTGTACGTTTTTTTATGTATGTTGGAATCAGGTAAAATGTGATTTTAGCCGTCTGTTGATTGCTTTCGGCGTCTTGCTGAATTCTGCGCATTGCAGGGAGCAGGAACCGACGTCGTCGTCTGGGAGGCAGCCAAGGATGGAGGTCACTCTTAGTTCATCTTCCTCTTTGCTCCGTCTCCTGATGGCTGCCATGGAGGTGATTTTGATTGCGCTGGATGTTAATTTTTGCTTAGGATGTGCTGATGCTCCTCTTTGTGCTGACATGTGCTTTTTTTCACAGGTTGCTATTAAGTGAGCAGGTAGTTTGTCATTGTTCGTGAATCATCTGTTTAGTCTTTCTCTTCACTTAATCGATGTTCAGCTTTATAATAAGTAAACTATGGTATGGTGAGTACCTCTTAATACTCGATGGCTTCCCTTATTTAGACTGTTGATTTATTTTCGAATAATAGGCCCCTGTTCCAGTTCAAAGGGGAATCATGTAGCAGCAGCAATTAATATGCTTTTCAGTTTTATTATAAGTAAATTTCAAAATAACTGTGTCATAACATAAGTATTGAGTCTATGATTGTATATATGTATCGAACCTTGATGAACTGGTTTGGTTGATATTATTTTAAATTTAGTTTCAGATACTACCGAATTTCTGATTTTCGGTTACATATAATTATGATATATGTTGCATCATCTTTGTGTTCAAACTTCAGATATGTCAGCAAGCCACTTTCGAGCCTTGCTCATTTACATCAGTATTTGTTTTCACATTAGTGCACCATGGTCTTTTTGTCTTTCATTTCTACCTAAAGAGCAACAATCAGGTGACTTCCCTTTCCTCCTTTTCTCTTGTTTTAAAACTCTTAATGTTCAAACCATTGCAACTTCGTAATCATCCAATCTTTCACCTTTGCAGACTTCCTATGAGAACTTCAGGTATCGGTGCGACAAACGGGCTAACCCATATAACATGATTGCTTGGAGCTGACATAGAGGTTAATTAAATTAATCTTTAGCTCTTCTCTTGTCGTGTTTTCATTAATCAACCTTAAGGTAAATTCTCTTTAAAATCACCTCTGTTTTTTTTCTTGAAAATGATATGATATGATATTTGCAGAGATCAATTTTGTACCTATATATGTTTAATACAGATTACGTTATTTGGGCTCTCTCTCCTGCAATGTTTAATAAGAATGGTATATAGTACTGTAATGCTTATCTTATCCAATGAGGATATAAGGCACTGCTTACAATCATTATTGAGTCATTTTTGCCATATCATTACATTTTTCTAACCCAAACAACATTTTTTGAAATGTTGTTTGGGTAGGGTGGCGAGATGCAGAGAAGCCCTAGGTACAGGTGAAGGGAGACGCTGGGTGGCAGGTCGAGCAACTATGGTTGGGGTGGCTGTGTGAAGAAGAGAGAGGTAGGAAAGGAAGTGTTGGGCTAACTGATGCTACCGGGATGAATCAGGGAGATTAGAGGAGAGAAGTTGAGAGAGATTTCGGCGATGTTCAGGAGAAGAGGATTTCTCTAGCTATGCCAACCCAAGATGTGTGATGCTCAAGAAGGTATGTGATGCTAACGCATATACAAAGAATGAGGTGTGTTGTTAATTTGGTGGACAGTGCCCTTCTTAAAATAAATATGTGGTGCCGTAGACAACTGAAGAATTATCACTTATAGTTCCGTTAGGTTTGTTACCTCCATTGTTCGGACACTTAAATGTTTCACTGAGGATTTTTTAATCCATCCGGCCATCAGCTTATACCTGGATGTACCTTCATGTTCTACAAATCTATTAATTTATCATAGGACAAGCAGACGATGGAAGTAGTATAGTTTCTTGAATTATTACCATGGTCCGCCAAATTTTTTAATTACTGAATCAGCATAAGTTTTATGTTTCTCTGTTGTAATTCTTCTGTAGGCTGTTTTCTGTGTCTCTACAAGTGCCTTTTTGCTTAGATGCTTTTTTTACAGTGCATCAAGTAGAGTTTAGTTCATTCACCTCTCCACATCTCCTCATTTTCATGATTGTTCAGATTGCTAACCGACGGACTAGAAGCATGCCCACCTTTCTGTTCCTTTTAGTTCCAAATAATCTTTTTTTTCGAATGAATGCATGCTTATAGTATTGAAATATATTTTTTCTATACTTGGTAGATCATAAACCGCCAAATTACGCTGCTATTGGTGTGTTTACTGCTCCATAATTGAGTTAGTTTTGTGTGCATTATCTGAACAATGTCAACGCTACCTTCCTTCTGACATACTATTTCGGCTGTTGATCGATGTTGCGGCTGCTGCGGCTGGTGGTGCTCTGGGCACGCAAGGGGAGCGCGGCACACAAACTCTGCCTGCTCAAGACGTTGCGCCACAACCATGCCGGCCTCGGTGTCAGGCGCAACGATTGGTTTGCACTATGGCGAACTAGAATTCGCCAGCGCACACTTGCTCCAGTTTATCCTCTACGGCAATGGTCACTACTTCTGCGATGCCCGTGAGAGGGATGTGGACTGCATCGAGGACTACTACGATGGCGAGCAAAACGAGCACGGCCTGGAGAACCTCGATGATGGGCAGATGAGCAGTTGCTCTATAGTGGCAGGTCCTCGTGGCTGCAGTACAATGACATGAGATGTGCTAGATACAGTGCTAAGATTGCATGTTTATTTGTCAATCTTGATACCCTTTTGGACAAGCCACAGTATGTGGAATGCATCTTGTAAGCAGCACTACTACTTCCCTTGGTTTATACTTTCAGCTCTAAAACTTGGTTGTCATTCATTCAAAAAATTCTAAGCTATATATGCATATGTGCTATCAATTAGAACACAACCAGCTGAAAGGGTGCTCATCTATCTAGCACCGCACCAGCTACCACTCAGGCAGTGCAACTTGAAGGGGTACAACAAGACTGCAACTGGGTCGCCTTGCATTTTATGTTCATTTTTTTATCGTTTTCTACTTTAGTTTTCCAAAAAGAAATAAATTAAATAAAAAATTGGAAAAGGAAAGAAACGGGAGGGTCATTATGCCCTGGTTTTTGCTTGTACGGTGGGGTACTGGAGCCGACCCAATCCTATCCGTTCCAGCGGGGCCAAGTCAGGACAAGTCTTTTTTTAACATTGTATAATCAAAATTACTCACATACACGAGTATACACACACTCTAATAATACACGCATATCCTATCCCTATGAGCATCTTTAAGAGAATGAGCCCGCCTACCATTTTGAAATTTTACATAGTTGTCACACACGCCTCTTAGTCGACGGGAATATTTCCTCCCATTAAACAAACATCGTCGGAAGCCTGAAATAAATCAAGGAATAATGCGGGCGTCAATGTCAAGTCTAGAACTTGAACCCTGGTAGACTGGAGATATCGCTGTTCTTCTAAACATCCAACCATAGGACAAGCCTACAAGACATAACGTACGTGCAGGGAGATCAAATAGAGTGTATTCAGTAAGCGGCGCACCCCGCTCCCCGATCAGAATGGGCCGGCCCATTTAGCATAGTAGCAATAGTTTTGTTCTTTTGGTTTCTCTTTCTCGCTGTTTTTCTTTTTTTCTCTATGGTTTTAGGCCGGGCTTTTTATTTTACTTTTCCTTTTTCAATTGTAAATTTCATGAATTTTCTCTTTTGAAATTCGTGAACAATATTTCTTAAATTTGCAAACTTTTTTCAAATTCGTGAACTTCTTAACTCAAATATGTGAACTTTTGGGTCTCAATGTTGTGATATTTTTCAAATTTCATGAATTATTTTTTAAAATATGTGATTTTTTCAAACTCATGAACCTTTTTCTAAAATTTGTGCACATTTTTAAAAAAATCATGAACTTTTTATAAATTTGTGATTTTTTCAAATTCATCATATTTTTGCTAAATTCATGAACTTTTTTCAAATTCGTGAAATTTTTCAACCTTTTTAACTTTTTTCAAATTTGTCATCTTTTCTTTTCAAATTGGGGGAAAAATAAAATTCTTGATCTTTTCTAAATTTAATGAAAAAAACAATAATTTCAACTGTACTAAAATTCAGGATTTTTTTTAAATCTGTGAACATTTTTTTCAAATCTATAAAAAAATCAGTTTTGTAAAAATTTCTTGAATTTGTAATTTTTAATAATATGTGAATATTTCTTTATTGAAAAACCGGCAGCCTATTTTTTTTGGACAGTAGTACATCAGCATAAGAGGAAACCAAGGAAAAAAAAGAAAGAATGAAAAAAAGCAGGCGAGTGAGTGAGCTTGTGCAAGCACTGCAGTGTTGGGCCATGTTGTTACCTGGTGTCGCGTGTGCGCCAGTGTGCTTGGGGGCGCATGAAGCGCTATTTAGGATCTCTTGGAGATAAGCTGATCCGATTTTATCATACACTATAATAATGCACAAAAAGAAAAGGAAACAGACAAAACAAAAGAAGAGACAAAATGCGGTACAAATACACGATCAACACATTGACGATGTGAGGTGAATGAGACATAGTTATGTCTCGGCTAGATGAGTTCAACGCTTCCATATTCATATCCCCTTGCGACGCATGGACAGTTATTACAGATACAAGTAAAAATGATGAACTTAAGCTTGGGTAGAAATAAAAAGTTCCAGTGGCCGGAAGTAAGAGCTTGTTTGGTTTGTGTCCTGGCCACCGTGCCTGAAAAAAGTCAGTGCCTGAAACAGACCTGAGAGCATATGTGTTCTATGCCTGGGCAGGCTGGCCTGAGAGGAGGACGTTTGGATGATACCCTGGCCTGAAAAAGCATTAGGGAATATTTTATAGGGTCAAAAGTATATACGGTTGTGGAGTCCATTGTACCGGCAGAATATTTTAACACTAATATGTAACCAGGCACGCACCAGACATTCGGAATCGTTCGCCTGGCACCAAGCTAATGATGGTGCCTGTATTTGCCCAGGCTAATGACCACGACAACTTTTTTAGGCTAGGCATTGTGTCAAATCGCTCAGGACATTATCCAAACATGTCTCGGGCAGGTTTCAGGCACACTTGTGGCCAGGCACGAAATCACGAGGAAGGCAACCAAACTGACCCTAAATCCGTTTTTTCGCTTCGAGATTTTGACCATGCGTTGCCCAACCAAGTTGAGTGGGAGAAGAAGAGGCATCTTTCACCAAATCAACGTTATTGTAATCACCGCATCATCGTGGGCAGGGTACAACGCTAATCTAAACAAGAGCCCCAGGAAGAAGAGCATACCTATGCCTACTCCAGATTCTATTACCAACGCGGTGACTTACAGCTGCACTAGATGACATCGATCCAAGGGCCTCGTCGCCCTGTCCAAAACCACCCGAAGCCGCGGCGAAGCTGAATATACACTGAGCACACCCGCACACCCGCACATGTAATTTAACTTGCTACAGCTGTACGCAGTCACGACGCTGATCTCGCAATATTACAGGTACCACTGTTTCACAGATCGCACGGACGGACGGCTAGTTAAGCTCCCAAAAGCCGTTGAAATGAAAATTTCCCGTACTGCCTGCAAGGTCACTTGTACTGCTGCCGTACAGTCACATCGCCGAGCCGTGCGTCTGTCGTGGAGCAGGCAAGGGGTAGTGGCGACACGCAGGCAGGCAGGCATGCATGGCTCTGCGCCGGCGCTGTTGCCCATGCTCATGCGAGCCAAAGCACGGGCTCACTGATCGATCGTTCGGTGCCCGCCGATCCGGTTCGAGTTTCCGAAACTGAAACGGCTGGCATCTAGAGTAGGCATACTCCCGGTTAGGCCAACTCCATCGCACAATTCTATCCTGTCCAGCCTCATCCGTTTAGAATAAAACGGACAAAAAAGATGGCCCAGCGCGGAACGGCTCAGACTTATCTTATCCGTTTTGTGTCCGGGCCGACCCATTTCAAGCGCATCTTTACGTCGGATTTGGGTCGCCGCGGACACCAAACGGACGCGCCGCTCGTCCGTGTCTGGCCGCGTGGCGGGGCGACCACCTACCTCCCGCCCGCCAACATCAATGCACACGAGCGGGCGGCCCCACCTATCATCCGCACGTCGAACGGTCGCCGTCCTTCTTTAAGTGGGAAGCATGGACGGGGCGTCGTCTACGCTGCCCCGCGCCATCCCGCGGCCTCCTCGAAACCCGACAACCCCAGTCCGAAACCCTAGCCAACATCTCGCCGGCCGGCCGCCCGCAGCCATGGGCCTCTGGAACTACGGCTGCAAAGGCAAGCACGGCCGCGAGGCTGGTTCCTCGTCGGGACGCCGCCACGAGCCTGCGTCGCCATCGCCACCACGCCGGGCCCCCGCGCCGCCCGCCTTCTCCATCGCGCCCACGTCCGCCGGCGAGCGCGACGGACATTACATCCGCGCGTCGGTGTGCCGCCGTTATTGGGAGACGAGGACGCCGCTCCCCTGGAGCGACGTCCATCTCCTCAATAACTGGCATCTCTCCGCCGACCGGGTCCCGATCCCGCCGGTCCCGACGAGCGGCCGTGCGCGCGACAAGGAGATCGAGCGCCGCCGCCGCCTTCTCCCCGGCGACCTCTTCTACGACCCCAGGTACGCCCCCGACTGGGCTCTGGGACACCTGATTTCGTGACGAGCACGACACCAGGCGCGCGTCGTTCTTCGTCGGCACCTCGACGGGGCCGCGGCGGCCACGACAGGAGCGCGCAGTGCCTGCTCCCCAGGAGCGCAGGCGTAGACGGGTGCGCGGCGTCACGCCCACGCCGTCCCCTTCCCCGTCTTCGTCGCCACCTCCCCCTCCTCGCATGACAGCGGAGGAGGAGGCCTGTCTCCTGTAGCTTGTCATGGACGACTCCATGAACACGCACGACGAGCGGCAGTGGGACGGCCTGGAGGAGACCATGGCCCTCTCTGCCGCCGGGGACGTCGCCTTTCCGGAGCTGCAGATGGCGGCCGTCACGGAGGAGGCCATGGAGGAGGACCCGCCGGCCGCGTTCCAGCAGCTGCTGGGCCAGGGGTGGGGCAGGTCCTGCACTGCTCCGGAGATGGCCGCGGGCGTGGGCGTGAACTGGTGCCCCACTCCGCCGCGGTCACCGGAGCGGGAGGCGTCGCCACGGGAGGAGGTGGTGCAGGCACCTCCGGCTGTCCAGCCCGCCCCCGTCTAAGACGCACTCCTGGCCCATCTGTGGACGCCGCCGGCCTACGTCGACCTCGTCAGCGATGACGACGACACCGGCGGCCAGTGAAGACGACGACGGCCACGGCACCGACGGGCGCGGCAGGAGTGCGCGTGAGGCATTTTTTTTATTTTGTTTTTATATGTTAATTATGAAATTGGGCCTTTTAAGTGGCTGTGGAAACCGGGCCGTTTTATGGCCGACCCCTATATATGTTTTATGTTTTTTTAAATGCGTTTATTTACTTTTTTAGTTATTTCATTCTAGTTTTTATTTTTATTTTTATTCACGTCCATCCGGACACGATTTAGGGTGCGGCCACGCGGTGGGCGCACGCACGACTCATCTGACAAAGCCGGACACGGCCGAAACCATCGACGCTTCAAAAAAACAAAATTCGGCTAATCCAGATGTTCATTTAGGATCGCGCGGTGGAGTTGGCCTTAGGGCCGTGAACTCGCCTTCGTCGGGTAAAGATTGTGACGGCCGGAGATGTTGCCCAGTCGGAGGAAACCACGGAGGAGACAGGCGTGGAGCGCTGTCCCCCCGTCCCCGTGGCACTGGCAGCGTCGAGCAGGCCGGCCAAGAGCACCACAGCTGGAGCGCGAATCTCGCTATACTAAAAGAGTCGAGGCAGTATATATTCCATCCTCCACGCGTACAGGTCAACCCTACTTGACCCCGTACAAGAGGCCTGTCTGGGGACTGACTGGGGAGGTATCGAGATTCGAGAGCCCATCGACGGTGATTCGATTCGCCAGAGCGGCCGTGGAAACCGCGCCGAAGCTTCCCTGCTGGTCTCGGCCGTAAAAACGCCGAGCTACTATCATCATTAAGATGACAGACACACCTATCGACCGGCTCTGGCAGGCTAACAGACAAATGCCTATACTGTTTTTCTTCTCTCTTCTGCGCTCATGCCTAGTGATATTTCTGCACGTAGAACCTTAGACGTCGCCGGCTTTTCGGGGCTGAAATCACCGCTGATCCGGAATCCTCAGCCTGCGAACGAACTCAGGACGACTGAATGTATCAACCGTGCATGAACTCGTTGGGCTCTGTTGGCTACACACATTTAGCGCGAGCACCGCTACCAAATCCATTATAGACGTTGCCGTCGAGTACAAGACACGGGGCAGCCACCCCCAATTATAGAAGTGGATGATCGGCCACAGATCGCTCAGCTTCACGTACCAACGTACGCCCATGTAGCTAGCTAGCCATGGACCAAAGCCATAATTCCTACTAGCCTCGTAGCCGTCCCTGGTGGGTGTGCGAGTGTGATTAGTACAATCACCAATGCACGTCAGTTTCCCTTGGAGCCATGTAACCAAAGCCTCCACAGCGGTCTCTGACCTGAACCCGACCCGCGCCGTGCGTCTTCTACTTAAACCCACGCCCACGAGCGGCTGCACGCAGTTCCGTCTTCTCTTCTCCATCGCCTCCTCGCCCACCTGCTCTCGCATCGCAACCCCCGCATAAAAACAAGCGTTTTCCTTTTCGTGCACAGCCTGCACGAACGCCCGAAGCTACCGCGCAAGCCGGGCGCGCGCACGGGGCCAGGCAAGTACGGATCAGCGGGGTACTTAACAGCCGCTGGCTGAGCACAGTGGACACACGGCCAGCTAGCTAGCTCAGTGGCCTTTTGTGCTCTGCTCTCGCTTCACTCTGCTCGGTGGTCAGCTCGCGGAGAGGAGCGAGTGGCGCGGCAATGGCGGTGGCCGGCGTCGAGGGTAGGCCGCTGAGGCTCAAGGATCTCCTGGAGCTGGACTGCGACTCGTGCAGCGCCGCCGGCTTCCGCTGCTACCCGCGCCACCTCTGCGTCCCGGCAGCGGCGCCGCTGCGGGCGCGCCACAACGCCCTCCACGAGCCGGCCGAGGCGCCTCGTGGGCTCGGGCGATCGCCCTCCCTGCGCCACCCCTTGCTCTCGATCAGGACCCTCTCGCGCCGGCTCAGGGACGGCTTCAGCTGGCGGCGCCGGGAGGAGGAGGAGGAGGAGAAGGCGGCACCGGTGCCCGCCGTCAGCAGCAGCAGCAGCTCCGACTCGGAGTCGTCGGAGTCGGGGTCGTCGACCGAGAGGAAATCCGAGTCGGACTTCTCTGCAAGCTCGACGGAGAGCCTGCACGCCGGCGCCGCCACCAGCACCGCCTGCACGAGAGAAGAAGATAAGGAGGAGGTACCGTCCTAATCACCTTCATTTTCTTGCAGTAACTAGGATTAATGGCGGTCGTTAATTCAGTTAGGAGCGCCGGCCTCGTCGCCCCACCGGCTTTAATTTGGTCCGTTGCATTATTCACGTAGGAGTACTCCGTAAGCTCTGGATTGCCATGAAACGGGAGCCCCACGTACACGTAGTGGAGTAATTCATTTGGCGAACCAAGGCAGGCACGTTGGCCGTATCCGCCATTAATTGCTACGCTTGGATTCGTGCATGCATGTGTACGAGCATCCAATGGAAGCTACGAGGGTACGACATTGATACCGTAGGCAGCAGCGGTACGTGGTCCTGGGCAGTGCTACCGCACTATTTGTACAGAGTACTACTACGTACGTAGAGTAAAGTCGTGTAGCTTCTCCGACCCGACCGTGACGATACTCGTCGACGGAAAGGAATTGACGTAGTACTAGTAGTAGTCCACTGTTATACCCTAGCCACCTAGATTTACGGCCTCGGATGTTTGACATTTCACAGACTGCATTCTTTAGTTTAGAAGCGGATCGTGGTACATAACGTAGTACTACACTTCTTTATTTGTCATTATTACCGTAAGTACGTAGTACATTTGACGAGTAAAACTATGTACGCACTGCTTTGCAAATGGTCGCTGCGATGAGATTTGTGCGTGCCTTGGAGTTGCGATTGCCTAGCTTTTGGTAGCAAAACCGGTGTGGTACTGGTGGCAGCGTCCCTTTCTCAAGACAAAACATCTTTCACCGGTTAGGTTTCTTTCAGCGAGTAGTATAGCCTCTGAAATCCGCATCAGCCTCGGCCATAAGTACTACCATTAGGTTGGTTCCGGGAAAAGGATTTGAACGTACTGCCGCTACGCTAGCTTGGTGAAAATTGCATGAAACGGCACGTACAAATTGCTACAGGCCTGTGTCTAGAGCTCTCTGTCCGGCTCCGGCATGTTGTTCCTGTTCACTCCCGCTGCATGCAGGACGTGCTGCAGTGCAGTGCAGTGCGTGGCTACATGGGGGTAGCTCCGGTGGTCACCGGGAGGCAGTGGTTGCCGCCGATCGAGCATAAATGTGTTTAGGCCGAGGCGAGGCGCCTAGTTAGTGCGGCTTGTCGGGAAGCGATTGATCGAGCCCAGTGTTGTCGCTTCCGTCGAGCAAGGTGGCTAGCCGCCGTAGCCTCCATCGGGCCTTTCGGCTCCGACCGACCGAGTGATGGCACGCACCCACTGCCCTATCCGCGATGCATTATTTAGCTGCACGCACGCGTGTGTATGCGTCTCTACCAACCACGTACTACTCGTACCCCCGCCCATGTCCTCGTGCGCAACCGCCGCATGTGCCACTGCCCACATGCAAGCAAGTACTCCCATGCGTGCTTCAATGGCCAAATTAAATATACTACTACTATAGTGGTTTATCGGCAAGGCGCCGCGCGTTCTGCATCTGCTCTGCTAGTTTATGGTCGACGAGACTTTTCTCTGCTCTGCGTGTAGTACGTAGATTACTACTACTAGTAATTGGTTTGTTTCATCTGCGTTTGTCTGTTGGGAAAGGGTCAAGATCGCCACCGGCGCAGAACGGCCGGGCTAGCCGGAGCCGGCTGCTCCCGTGAGCCGTAAACCGGCCCTCCTGTGGCCTGCGCCGACGTCGGCCGCGGCCTTCGCCGTGGGCGCGCGCGACAACTTTAATCGACGGTGGTTACGCATGCTAACTGGAGTGCGATGTTGCAGGCGATGGACAGCGGATCCAAGGAGGCGGACGACAAGGAGCAGCTCAGCCCAGTGGCGGTCATGGACTTCCCGTTCGACGACGACTACGAGGACGACGCCGTGGAAGAGGAGGAAGGGAGGGTCGGCGGCGCTGCCGCGTGCTCGACCTCCTTCAGCGACAGCCTTGCGCAGCTTCACCAGAGTAAGATTTGTTGTAAATGCCCAACAAAAATGGATTTCTAAATGCGGGATCCGACACGTTACGGGCGTTCCAGAAAAGCCGCGCTTCGCGGCTAGTCTACCGCTACTGCTCATGCGGCCATCGTGCCGGAGAAAGCAAAATGCCCGGATCGAGTAGAGATCCTGCACGGGGCCACACGGCCGGTGACGGTCGGGGAAAAGGCTTGGAACTGTTTCCGGTTCGCTTGACCATGGGTTGGCGCTTACGGTTATCGTTGATGGAACCAAGGACATTGAGTGTCACTCCTTAGTTCTAACTCTTACTATTCCTTTGTCGTTGTGCAGGGAGAAATATACAGATGCACTACAAGATCAGACGACGGTTCGGGAGCGTCGGGGAGGTCGGAGCCGTCGACCTCGACGAAACCTTCGCCGCCGCCTCGGACTCCGACGGCCTCGGCAGCGTCCCGGTACAGCAGCCGGAGTATTTCTGCGCAGCAACGGCGCTGTCATGTCCCGAGGGTCGCCGGAGCGTCGGCGTATGCCAAGACCCCGACGAGCACAACCTCCTGGTTGGCACCGTGTCGGCGGTCTGCGCCTCCGAGCGGCTCCTACTCGACTTCTTCGCCGAGACGCGAAAGAACGGCACGCTGAAAAACTTCGAAGCCGCGGCGAGGCTGGCCGAGGACTGGATCGAAGGCACTGGGGCTCGGTGGGGTCTCAAGGAGGTGTTGTGCGGCCGGGAGCGCCTTGTTGCGGAGATGGACCGGAGCCGACGGTGGTCAGCACGGCTCGGAGAGGTGGAAGAGGAGCGTCAGATCGGCGTGGTGGTGGCTGGCTTGCTCATCGACGAGCTGGTGGCCGGCCTGGTCACGGATCTGCTTCTGTAGGTTACTAGGTGTCGCAACTACAGTATGTAAGTATACCATGTCGAATAAAACAAAACACTATGTAGGTACACAGACATGTTCAGATGTTAGCTCGGGGGTTAGGGCATCTCGAACGTCTGGCCTTGAAAACAGGCACTTCATTTGTCTTATGGACTGTGCTAACTGGTGGTTAGGAACAGATCCGGACGACCTTCGATTGATCCTCCCATTCGTCCCGCTGCGTCGTTCTAGCTTGTGCATGCATCTTCATCTTATTTTTGTCCACTCCACTAGCAGTTAATTAGAGTTGCTAACCATATATATGCAGAAAAAACAAAAATGATGGTGTCATCAAAGATTCTTCCCAATGCGAAAATTTAAAATGTTTTATAGCACAAACCGTCGCTTCGATTAAAAAACTGTTTTCACGTAAAAGATTCGTAGCGACGAGATCTTCGAAACTAGATCCCATGTTGATATGTTTTGACGACTTTTTTTTGGGGTCAGAAGTTACCACGTGTTCTACACAATTTATCATATCTGTGGTACCTAAGTTATCATGTTGTTTACACAGAAATTACCGAGGCATGAAAAAGTTTCTCCAACCTTTTATCCACAAGCACATGCGTGCATGCATTAGAAGAAATTTTTCATGTCATCCTAGTTCTTCTTGTTCAAAACTTCAAAATATTTTATAGCTCAAATTGTCGGTCCAATCAAAAAGTCGATTTCACATAAAGTATCTATCACGACGAGACCTTCGAAACTAGATCTCATGTTGATATGTTTTGACAGACTTTTTTCATGCAAATAGTTATCAGGCCCGGGCTAAGTAAGTTATCAGATCTGATGTGTGTCTATTATCATGCTATTTACACATGAGTAACCGTGGTACATTTTGAACAACTATTTTTTTGGACAACGCGGTGTTTGTGCGTGAGTTACCATGCCCGCGGTCCATATATTACCATGTTATTTACGCATAAGTTATCAAGGTTATGTTTTCAAACAATTGCCTTCCCCGCCATCGAAGTTATCACGGGTGTTTGCACATGATTTATCAAGTTTACGGTGCGTATATTATCATGGTATTTATATGGAAGTTATCAGGAGGGGTTATGTTTTCAAACAACTTCATCCCCTCCCAACACCCCGGACCGTAAGTTACTGTGGTATTTATGCGTAAGTTATCACGTATACGGTGCATACTGTACCATGCTATTTGACGGAAGTTGTCGGTGATGTTTTTAAACACCTCCTCCCCCCGGTCAAAGTTATCACGGTATTTGCGCATGAGTTATCAGATTTATGTTGTGTAAATTATCATGCTAATTACGTAGAAGCTATCGGGTGATGTCTTCAACTTTTTCTCCCTGTCAAAGTTATCACGATGTTTGCGCATGAGTTATCATGTCTGTGGTGTGTAAAATATCATGCTATTTACGCATAAGCTACCAGGGGTGTATTATACCATATGTAGCCTGATACCTACAAAAATTAACCATGTTGATAACTATAGTACATCTAGCCCGATAACTGCATAGTAAGCATGTTGATAACTATAGTAGATATTGCCCGATAACTATAGTAGATCTTGCCCGATAACTACAAAATAACCATGTTGATAACTATAGTACATCTAGCCTGATAACTACAAAATAATCATGTTGGTAACTATAGCGCATAGTAACTATGTTGTGAGATGGTGGATCTTGCCACTTTTCAAAATTGATGCAGAAGAGGATGGGCGTTGGACATTCCTAATCTACTCAACTCCTTCCAAATCAAGTACACACTAAAGCATGTTTTCAAAATTGATTGAACATTGTTTTTCTTGATCTAAGATTATTTCTTACGAATCCTCATCATCGCCTGCTTACGAAAATATTAAAAAAACGAATGTTCAATAAAAATTTCTCCCGAGTGAAAGTAACCTCAGTGCTTGCATGTAATTTGTGACTACGTCAAGTAAATTACCATGTGATTTACATCAAAATTACCGCGGGTATGTTTCAACAATTTGTTTGGATCAACATTTGTGTAGGTACAAAGTCTCGATAAGGTGGATCCTTCGCTCTGTTTATTAGCAACCAGGATCAACTCTGAATGGCAAAGGAAATTTGTTGTCTGTATAGCGTACAAATTAGAAAACTAGTTCAAAAAAGCGTCAAAGGTTGTGCTAGCGTAGTGGCTAGTGCCTCTTTGTATCATGTACTGGTCCAGTGTTCGAATCCTGTTCACAATGTAATTTTTTGGCTTAAAAAAAGTGCAACAATGAGAGAGAAAATGGGTAACGCCCAAAAATCACGGCAACCTCCCATTAAAAGCCCCTCCTAAAATCGCGGCGACCGGCGACCTCCCACAAAACGTGAAACGGCAACCTTCCAGTAAAACGTGGTCAACGCCCAGCTGCCCCGCCGCGCAAAATCGCTACCTAAAATAATAGCCAGGCGATCACGATCCAACGGCTCCGACATCGTCCGGATCTGTTGCAAAAATTCGGACGGCAGGAATATAGCTTTCTCGTTGTCTTATATACGCGAGCCGTCCATCCAATCCTATCGTTAAGCTATCAAATCTTCGATGAGTGAAACAGTTATGCAATTTTTTAAAAAAACTTTGATTTTGAATAAAGAATCACGAAATAGGAAAAAAATGCAGATTTTCAAAAATGTATCATCGATTTTGAAAAAACAAATCATGCATTCAGAAAAAGTTCATCCATTTTGAAAAAAAAACTTCTTGGATTTTCAAAAATCATGAAACTGAAAAAAGTTTATCAATTTGGGAAAAAAAGTTCATGATTTTTTTTAAAATATGCAAACTTAAAAAAAAGCTCATGGAAATTGAGAAAAAACTTCACAAATTTACAACACAAAATGAATTCCAAAAACGTTCATGCATTTTAGAAAAAGAAAAAGAAAGGAGAAAAAAATAAAAAAAAGGAAAATAAGAAAAATAAAAACGAAAACTAACAAAGAAAACAGGTGATAAGACGAACAAAAAAGGTAAAGCAAACCCACCTAGAAGCTTCTGGAACAAGCGAAACAACTACCCCTTTGTTGGGAAACGTAGCATGCAATTTTAAAAAATTCCTACGCTCACACAAGATTTATATAGGAGATGCATAGCAATGAGAGGGAGAGACTGTGTCCACATACCCTCATAGATCGAAAGCGAAAGCGTTTGACAACGTGGTTAATGTAGTCGAACTTCTTCTCGTTCCGACCGATCAAGCACCGAACGTACGACATTTTCGAATTCTGCACACGTTCAGCTCGATGACGCCCATCGAACTCTTGATCCAGCCAAATGTCGAGGGAGAGTCTCGTCAGCACGACGGCGTGGTGACGGTGATGGTGAAGTGATCCGCGCAGGGCTTCGCTTAAGCACTACGTGAATATGACCGGAGACATAAACTGTGGAGGGGACGCCACACACGGCTAACAATTGTTGTTTTGTGTTCTAGCGGTGCCCCTCCCCCCTCATATATATAGGTTGGAGGGGAGGAGAGGCAGCCAAGGGGGCACCCCAAATAGGAGGAATCCTACTTGGGCGCCTCCCAATTCGGCCTCCCTCCTTCCATATTCATCCAGAGGGGAAAGGAAGGAGGAGGGAGGAAAGAAGGAAGGGCGAGGCCGAATACCTCCCTTTCCTTTCTCTCTTCCCTTCTTTCCTTCCCCCCTTATTTCGGCCTACACGGGACGCACCAGCCCCTTAGGGGCTAGTCTATCCCCTTCTTGGCCCATTAGGCCCATGTAGTTGCCGGGGGATACCCGGAACCCCTTCCGGTGACCCGATATGTATCCGGTACCCCCGAAACACTTTCGGTGTCCAAATACCATCGTACTATATATCAATCTTTACCTCTCGACCATTTAGAGATTCCTCGTCATGTCCGTGATCCCATCTGGGACTTCGAACAATATTCGGTCACCAAATCACATAACTCACATAATACAAAATCGTCATCGAACGCTAAGCGTGCGGACCCTACGGGTTCGAGAACTTTGTAGACATGACCGAGACACATCTCCGGTCAATAACCAATAGCGGAACCTGGATGCTCATATTGGTTCCCACATATTCTACGAAGATCTTTATCGGTCGTACTGTAATGACAACATACGTTATTCCCTTTGTCATCGATATGTTACTTGCCCGAGATTCGATCGTCGGTATCTTCATACCTAGTTCAATCTCGTTACCGGCAAGTCTCTTTACTTGTTCCATAATGCATCATCCCGCAACTAACTCATTAGTCACATTGCTTGCAAGGCTTATTATGATGTGCATTACCGAGAGGGCCCAGAGATACCTCTCCGATACTCGGAATGATAAATCCTAATATCGATCTATGCCAACCCAACAAACACCTTCGTAGATACCTGCAGAGCATCTTTATAATCACCTAGTTACGTTGTGATGTTTGATAGCACACAAGGTATTCCTCCGGTATCCAGGAGTTGCATAATCTCATAGTCAAAGGAATATGTATATGACATGAAGAAAGCAATAGTAATAAAACTGAACGATCATAATGCTAAGCTAACGGATGGGTCTTGTCCATCACATCATTCTCCTAATGATGTGACCCGTTCATCAAATGACAACACATGTCTATGATTAGGAAACTTAACCATCTTTGATTAACGAGTTAGTCTAGTAGAGGCTTACTAGGGACATGGTGTTTTGTCTATGTATCCACACATGTATCAAGTTTCCGGTTAATACAATTATAGCATGAATACTAAATATTTATCATGATATAAGTAGATATAAAATAACAACTTTATTATTGCCTCTAGGGCATATTTCCTTCAGTCTCCCACTTGCACTAGAGTCAATAATCTAGTTCACATCTATATGTGATTAACACCCAAAGAGTACTAAGGTGTGATCATGTTTTACTTGTGAGAGAGGTTTAGTCAACAGGTCTGTCACATTCAGATCCGTATGTATTTCTATGTCTAGAATACTCTGCATGGAGCTACTCTAGCTAATTGCTCCCACTTTCAATATGTATCCAGATTGAGACTCTGAGTCATCTGGATCAGTGTTAAAGCTTGCATCAACGTAACCCTTTACAATGAACTCTTTATCACCTCCATAACCGAGAAACATTTCCTTAGTCCTCTTAGGTAACTAAGGATAATTTTGACGGCTGTCCAGTGATCCACTCCTGGATCACTATCGTACCCCTTTTCCAAACTCATGGCAAGGTACACAATAGGTCTGGTACATAGCATGCCATACTTTATAGAACCTATGGCTGAGGCATAGGGAATGACTTTCATTCTCTCTCTATCTTTTGTCGTGGTCGGGTTTTGAGTCTTACTCAACTTCACACCTTGCAACACTGGCAGGAACTCTTTCTTTAACTGATCCATTTTGAACTTCTTCAAAATCTTGTCAAGGTATGTGCTTTGTGAAAGTCCTATTAAGCGTCTCGATCTATCCCTATAGATCTTGATGCCCAATATATATAAGTAGCTTCACCGAGGTCTTTCATTGAAAAATTCCCATCCAAGTAACCTTTTATGCTATCCAGAAATTCTATATCATTTCCAATCAATAACATGTCATCCACATATAATATCAAAAATGCTATAGAGCACCCACTCACTTTCTTGTAAATACAAGCTTCACCGTAATTTTGTATAAAACCATATGCTTTGATCATCTCATGAAATCATATATTCCAACTCAGAGATGCTTACACCAGTCCATAGATGGATCGCTGGAGCTTGCACACTTTGTTAGCACCTTTAGGATCGACAAAACCTTCTGATTGCATCATATACAACTCTTCTTTAAGAAATCCATTAAGGAATGCAGTTTTGACATCCATTTGCCAGATTTCATAATCATAAAATGTGGCAATTGCTAACATGATTCGGACAGACTTAAGAATTGCTATGGGTGAGAAAGTCTCACCGTAGTCAACTCCTTGAACTTGTCGGAAACACTTTTGTGACAAGTCAAGCTTTGTAGACAGTAACATTACCATCAACGTCAGTCTTCCTCTTGAAGATCCATTTATTCTCTATGGCTTGCCGATCATCGGGCAAGTCCACCAAAGTCCACACTTTGTTCTCATACATGGATCATATCTCAGATTTCATGGCCTCAAGCCATCTGTCAGAATCTGGGCTCATCATAGCTTCTTAATAGTTCGTAGGTTCGTCATGGTCTAGTAACATGACTTCCAGAACAGGATTACTGTACCACTCTGGTGCAGATCGTGCTCTGGTTGACCTACGAGGTTCAGTAGTAACTTGATCTGAAGTTTCATGATCATTATCATTATCTTCCTCTCTAGTTGGTGTAGGCATCACGGGAATGGTTTTTTGTGATGAGCTACATTCCAATTCGAGGGAAGGTACAATTACCTCATCAAGTTCTACTTTCCTCCCACTCACTTTCTTTCGAGAGAAACCCCTTCTCTAGAAAGGATCCATTCTTAGCAACAAAGATCTTGCCTTCGGATGTGTGGTAGAAGGTGTACCCAACTATTTCTTTTGGGTATCCTATGAAGACGCACTTCTCCGATTTGGGTTTGAGCTTATCAGGTTGAAGCGTTTTGACATAAGTGTCGCAACCCCAAACTTTAAGAAACGGCAACTTTGGTTTCTTGCCAAACCATAATTCATACGGCATCGTCTTGACGGATTTAGACAGTGCCCTATTTAATGTGAATGCAGCTGTCTCTAATGCATAACCCCAAAATGATAAAGGCAAATCGGTAAGAGACATCATAGAACGCACCATATCCAATGGAGTACGGTTACGACGTTCGGACACACCATTACTGTTGGGGATATTACTATCAGCTGAGACCCGCCCGGGAGGGGGGGGGTCAGCCCCAATGGCGGGTTACGCAAGAAGCCCATCAAACATCCAAGATTGTAGTTTATTAAGTATTATAGAAGGCCCAAGGGCCTGAAGGTGGTTTAAGGCCTGATATTATGAACCGCCATATGTAAGGAAAGACTTGTAAGGAAAGGCATGTAAAGAAAGTCACCGAGCCGGACACAATTATGAGCCGACCGGGACTCTGTAGGCCACCAGGCGTCAACCCATGTATATAAGGGGACGACCTGGTGGCGTCTTAACGCAAGAAACAACAAATCGGTAACCAAGCCGGCGAGTTGAGCCTCTTGGAGATCGAAACCCCAACAATACCAATCCCAACTAGACGTAGGCTTTTACCTTCATCGTAAGGGGCCGAACTAGTATAAAAACTCTCTCGTGTCCTTTGCCCCGATTAACCCCTTTAAGCTTCCTAGCGCGATGGCCCTACGACTAAGTCCTTACTCTAGGACATTTGCCGTGACAATTCCACGACAGTTGGCACCCACTGTGGGGCCAGCGCATGGTGGATTTGAGTTCTTGAAGGGAAACTTCGAAGGGCTCAAGGGATACGCTGTGGGCCGGATGACCAAGAGTCGTCGTGGCAAGCTCTACATCAACGACGAAGGCTAGGGCCCCGAGGCCGGCTCAATCGAGTACGGGTACCGGGTCCCCTTCGGCGGAATTCACGTCTTCATCGGCCGGATCGGCGAGTCGGGCCCTGAGCCGGACGTCCACACCAACCTCATCGAAACGGCTCAGCGCGCCAGGACCACCCGTGTTCAATCTGTCGTGAAGCATGCCTTCGTAGGCTGCATCCACGGTGGTGAATACTCCGAAGGATTTGTGGCAGGCGCTGAGACGGCTGTCTGCTCTGACACTGCATCATCAACAGGCGAGACAGACTCTTTGTACCAGCTGCAAGACGGCATGCTCGGGGGCTGTTCCGATGGCAGCAGTATTCCGGACCCCCTTGAGCCGCCGAATTGGGCCGAAGTCTTCATGGCAGGGACACAACCCGGGCAGAACTCTACCGCAGTGGTAGCAGCAGCTATCGGGTCGGCTGCAGCCGGGTCAGGAGACCCCACGCGCCCCCCGGCTCATATTCTAATGGACCTCATGGATAAACTGACAACTTTGTTGACCGCCGTGGTAGAGCCGGCGGATAAAGCCCAGCACGATGCAGAGGTGGCACGCGTACGTGAAGAGATGGTGCGAGCTAAGGAAGATCTAGCCGCAGAGGAAACTCTGATGGCGGCAGAGCGAGCGGCTTTGGATGCTCGTGCTCAACAATTTCAAGCGGAGACTTTCCGGCTCTCGGTGGACCTTAATGCATCAAACAAAGTCATGAGGAGGAGGCATCAGAAAACTCAATCAAGTCTGCCTCTGACGCTTGATCCGAGGAACCTGTTCCATACACCCGGGGCCGGGGGGAGCAACCCGCCGGAGACAAACCGGATCATGACACCCGGTGCACCGGTTCAGCCACGTGCCACAGAGCCACCTCGTATAATTACCACTCCACCTCATTACGTGCCAACACCGCCAAGTCACTTCTCCAACCCTTTGGAGAACCTCATCGCAGCGTTGGCTCGTTTGGCGGCTCTCCCAATGGAAGGTGACTCACCAGTATCAATTGAAACACGAAGGGTCAGAGAACTTCTTCAAACGGCTCTGGCGCAGCAGGATGCGTACTCCTACAGTCGAGACAGGATCCACTCAACTCCTCGCCCGAGCCGGAGCCCGAGTTACAATAGGCATATGGAGTCCGCAGATATGTCAAGCAATGCTCAACGCCACAACCGGCCATACAGGTATGAGCCGGTGCGGGCTGGAGCCCTTAACTTGGCGGATCATGAGAGGATTCGTCAAGAGGCGGAACGAGCAGCTCAAATGGCAGCAGATCAGGCGGCTCATCAAACCTTTCCGGCTTATCCAGCAACCTCGGTTGAGGCAGGAGTGGCCACAAGAACCGGAGGCGTGCCTTGCTTGGTGCCGGCCATACGCAATGAGCGTTTGCCAAAGGACTTCAAGGGGCCTCGTAAAGTGCCTAATTACACGGCTGACCTACAGCCGGGGGCTTGGATTGAGAGTTATGAGATGGCTATAGAATTGTTGGAGGTCAGTGATGCTGCAATGGCCAAGTATTTCACCATGATGTTAGATGGAACAGTTCGTACTTGGTTAAAGGGATTGCCACCCAATTCTATCGGCTCATGGGCGGAGTTGAAAGCCCGGTTCATCCAGAACTTTAAGGACACGTGTAAACAGCCTATGTTGATTGTGGAACTGACCAATTGCAAGCAAGAGGATGGTGAATCCACAACCCATTGGGTGCGCCGGGTCAAGGAGATAATACATTCATCTGATAAGATGGATGCTGGCTCAGCAGTTTTAATGTTGGAGAAAAATTGCCGTTTTGAACCTCTGAAGCAGAAGCTGGGGCGGCTCAAGCGTGACTGTAATGACATGGGAACGTTGATGGCGGCTCTCGTCAAGTATGCTGATGTTGATACTACCAAGGACCCGGTGTCTGATGAAGAAAAGGCAACGAAGGGAAAGAAGAACGGCAATGAAAAGGGTCACCAGCATAACCCGGTGAATCAGGGAGGTAATAAACGTAAGACTGATGAGTTTGTTGCTAACACTAATGCATAGGGTGGTAATCAACGGCGCAAGGGCAGACAACCCCCTCGGTCGGGCGGGTCAGGTCCTACCCTTGAGCAGTTGTTAAATGAACCTTGTCCAAAGCACGACACCCGGGAGAAGCCAGCCACCCACCTGTGGAAAGATTGTACAATCATGAAGGCATTTAAAAATTCAAACACGTTCGATGGAGGTCACGGCCCAGGTGGCGGTTCAGGAGGAGGCGGTTTCCATGGCCCGGGCGCCGGTTCAGGCGGAGGAGGTTTTCACGGTCAAGGTTATCCTGGTCACCAAGGAGGATATAATCAACAACCCGGTCAAGGTAATCAAGAGCAGCAATCTGGTTATCAGAGCAACCCGAAGCAGCTGAGTAGTGGGCAATACCATGTATTTATCACTAGTTTATGTAAGAGGGACCAGAAACTTCACAAGAGGACCGTCAATGCCGTTGAGCCGGCGTTTCCACGTTATCTACGTTGGTCCGAACAACCTATTGTGTGGAGCAGAGAGGATCACCCACCCCGGGTCACTTGGCCTTGGTAGTGGCGCCTCAGGTTGGTGGATACAAGTTTACTAAGGTACTTATGGATGGAGGCAGCAACATCAACATCCTCTATTATGAGACATTCCGCCGGATGGGATTGACTAATAAAAATCTTAAACAATCCAACACTATTTTTCATGGTGTGGTACCTGGTAAGTCGGCATACACAATTGGTAAGATTGAGCTGGAAGTAGCCTTTGGGGATGAGTATGACTCCAGAGCAGAAAAATTAACCTTTGAGGTGGTTAAGATCAAGAGCCCATATCATGCTCTGTTTGGGCGGCCGGTTTATGCCAAGTTCATGGCTCGGCCGTGTTACGTGTATTTGCAGCTCAAGATGCCGGGTTATAAAGGCACCATTACAATACATAGGTGTCGGAAGATAGCTTTGGAGTGTGAAGAAGGTGATGTTGCCTATGCTGAATCTGTTTGTGCAATAGAGGAGTTAAAATTTTACAAGGACCATGTTGACCCGGCAGACATGTCGTCATTAAATAAACCAACAAAAGAGCATGAGCCGGAGTTGAAATTCAAATCAGCTAATGACACTAAGATGGTTGACTTTGTGCCTGGCGACTCATCCAAACAGTTCATCATCAGCGCAAACTTGGATCCGAAATAGGAAAGCGCGCTCATCGAGTTCATCCATGAGAACCGGGACATCTTCGCATGGAAACCTTCAGACATGCCGGGTGTCCCGAGGGAACTCGCTGAGCATACTCTTAATATTGATCCAAAGTTCAAGCCTGTCAGACAGTTTCTTCAGCGGTTCAATGAAGAAAGGCGCAAGGCCATTGGAGAAGAGGTGGCCCGGCTCCTGGTAGCCGGGTTCATTGTGGAGGTCTTTCACCCCAAATGGTTAGCTAACCCGGTGCTTGTACTCAAAAATAATGGCACCTGGCGGATGTGTGTCGATTACACCGATCTGAACAAAGCTTGTCCGGCTGATCCTTTTGCTCTCCCCCGTATTGATCAGATCATTGTGCTACGGCGGGTTGCACACGTTTGAGTTTTTTGGATGCTTATTCCGGTTATCATCAGATTAAGATGGCGGTCAAGGATCAGGAGAAGACAGCTTTTATTACTCCCTTTGGAGCTTTTTGCTGTCTATGCCTTTTGGACTTAATAGCGCCCAGGCGACTTACCAGCGGTGTGTGCAGAATTGTCTTCACGATCAGATTGGGCACAATGTTCATGCTTACGTGGACGATATAGTGGTAAAATCCAGGAAGGAGGAAACCTTGGTCACAGATCTGAAAGAGACTTTCGATAATCTCCGGATCTACAAAATGATGCTTAACCCGGCCAAGTGTGTTTTTGGAGTACCAGCTGGCAAGCTCTTGGGTTTTCTGGTGTCCAACCGAGGCATTGAAGCTAACCCGGAGAAAATCAAAGCAATTACGTCTTTAGCCAAGCCAACGTGCATCAATGACGTTCAGCGGCTGGCGGGTCGTGTCGCGGCTTTGAGCCGGTTCATAAGCCGGTTAGGGGAGAAGGCAATGCCTTTGTACCAGATGATGAATAAAACAGATGCTTTTATTTGGAGTGATGCTGCAAATACTGCTTTTGAGGATCTGAAGGCATAGCTTGCTGAACCGCCGGTTCTTGCTGCTCCAGTTGAAAAAGAGCCGCTGTTATTATATGCGGCTACCAACTCACGGGCTGTTAGTGTGGCTATTGTGGTGGAGCGCAAGGAGGCTGGTAAGGAACATCCGGTTCAACGGTCGGTTTACTACGTCAGTGAGGTGTTGATTGAATCCAAGCAACGATATCCGCATTGGCAGAAACTCGTATATGGGGTATTCATGGCAAGCCGGAAGCTTAAACATTATTTCCAGGGTCACCCGATCACTCTGGTCAGCTCTGCTCCTTTGGGAGACATCATTCAAAACAGAGAAGCCACTGGACGAGTAGCCAAGTGGGCAATTGAGCTTGGGTCTCATGGGTTGAGGTATGTGCCGCGCACTGCGATCAAATCTCAAGCACTGGTTGACTTCATCAATGACTGGACAGAGATGCAGATGCCAGAAGAGAAACTAGACAACACGTATTGGACTATTCATTTTGATGGGTCCAGACAGTTGGATGGCTCGGGGGCTGGAGTTGTGTTGACTTCCCCACGAGGTGACAAATTTTGTTATGTGTTACGGTTGATGTTTCCTTGCACTAACAACGCAGCAGAGTATGAAGCCTTGCTCCATGGTCTTCAAGTGGCGAAAGAGATGAGTTTGAGCCGGGTCAGATGTCTTGGCGACTCAGATCTAGTGGCTCAACAGGTATCTGGCAAGTGGGATTCCAAGGACCCTCTCATGGCGGCTTATCGTCGGGAGGTTGATGCTGTTGCAGGGCATTTTAAAGGTTATCAGGTGGAGCACATTGATCGTCGAAAGAACGAAGCAGCTGATGCCTTAAGCCGGTTGGGGTCTCAGCGTAAGCCGGTACCACCCAACACCTTTTTGGATGTTTTGCATAACCCCTCTATCAAGTTACCCACAGAAGAAGATTTAGCTGTTCTTGACCTGGAGGCGCAGTTGGTGGCGGCTCTTCATGTCATCCCAGGTTGGACAGTACCGTTCTTGGCTTACATGACCCGGGGAGAATTGCCAGCGGATGAAACCCTGGTTCGACAGCTAACCCGGCGGTCTAAGTCAATGATGATTTCGGATGGAGAGTTATATCATCGCAGTGTTTCCGGAGCGTTTCAGCGGTGTGTTTCCCCCGAAGAAGGTCAAGAAATCCTTCGTGAGATCCATGAAGGCGATTGCGGTCATCACGCCGGGTCAAAGTCTTTGGTGGCCAAAGCGTTTCTTCACGGCTTTTACTGGTTGACGGCTCACGCTGATGCAGAAGATCTGGTCAGCAGATGTGATGGATGTCAAAAGTTTGCACGACGAGCGCATGTGCCGGCTCAAGAGCTCCGGATGATTCCAATTACTTGGTCGTTTGCGGTCTGGGGGCTTGACATGGTGGGGCCTTTCAAAAGGTCTAAGGATAAAAAGACACATCTCTTGGTGGTAGTTAATAAATTCACCAAGTGGGTTGAGGCGGAGCCTGTGAGTAAGTGTGACGCGGCCACGGTGATTCAGTTCATGAAAAAGGTGATCTTCCGTTTTGGTTTTCCACACAGTATTATCACTGACAATGGCACCAATCTGTCCCAAGGGGCTATGGAGGAGTTCTGTCGACGCGAGCACATCCGGCTTGATGTTTCGTCTGTAGCTCATCCTTAATCCAATGGTCAAGCTGAGAGAGCCAATCAGGAAATTTTGAAAGGGCTCAAACCCCAGCACATGGTCCCTTTACAGCGAACGCCGGGTTGTTGGGTAGAGGAATTACCCTCGATGTTATGGAGTATCAACACCACACCTAACAGGTCGACAGGTCACACACCTTTCTTCATGGTTTATGGAGCAGAAGCAGTATTGCCTAGTGACATCCATCATGACTCGCCCTGTGTGGCGGCTTATGTTGAAGCTAATAATGCACGAGCAATACAGGATGCACTTGACTTGTTGGATGAAGAAAGAGACTTAGCAGCGGCCCGCTCAGCAATTTATCAACAAAACTTGCGCCGATACCACAGCCGCCGGGTTAAGTCCAGGACTTTTCAGGAAGGCGACTTGGTGCTCCGGCTCATCCAGGATCTCTCATATGCACACAAGTTATCCCCACCTTGGGAAGGACCCTTTGTGGTCAGTAAGAACTTAAACAACGGGTCATATTACCTCATTGACGTTTGAGAGCATGCAGACTCACGTAAGTCAGAGGAGGAGACCCGCCGATCATGGAACATTGCTCAACTTCGGCCATACTACACCTGAGCTACCAGCTCTCATCATGTACATACTTTAACATTGTATATACCATGTTAAGCAATAAAGTAAGACCATCGGTCTCTTTTCTTTTCAAAGATTATGCATCTTTGTTAGTTCTTATTTTTCAAAGGACTATTAAGGAGCTGATCATATTTGAATCAAGTTTGCCCTTTTTTGTCCGGCTTATGATCGTATCTGAATCTAGCTGTAATCTCATGGTCACTTGGGGGCTTCCTGTTCAAACATAGGTCGTATTCAAACCAAAGAGAACATAGCTGTCGTAACTCTCTTGATTGGCTCAAGGCCAAACTCACTTGGGGGCTTCTTGATCGTATCCGAATCATAGCTTAACCCCTCTTGAGTCCGACTTGGATCGTATTCGAATCAGGGTCGTTAAGAACCTCTCAAGGTCATTTGGGGGCTTCCTGTTCAAACATAGGTCGTATTCGAACCAAAGAGAACATAGCTGTCGGTACCCTCTTGATCGGCGCAACGCCAAAGCCACTGGGGGCTATATGGTCGTATTCAAACCTTAGCTTAACCCCTTTGGTCCGGTTTACTGATTGTATTCGAATCAGAAACCCCCACCTTTTGAATGCAGGCTTAAATTATGCTTATTATCTGTTGCTTGTCTTTTAGTTTTTTGTTGTTTCAATATTACAAACAATTAGCCTGGGCTTCCCCACCGGCTTGACTATTTGACAACACAGTCGCCCGGGTCGTTCACACCGGTGGCTTACGGATCAAAAGGTGCAACCTACCAAGGTATAGCAATCATTGGTTTCTCATAAAAATTGAATTATCAAAATTCATCACCCGGGTTATTTAAATCGGCGGTCTAAGGATCCAAAGGGACAAGGTATGGTTATTACTTATACGCACTTACCTGCTGCATTAACTACAGCTTTAGTTTCCGCCCTTGTCCTTTATTTATATCTGTCTCTGTTTCCTATTGTGGAAAACGTATTGGCTATAAATTGGGTGTTTTAAACCGTGTGGTTCTAAGCCACCAAGCCAGTCTTTTCTTTGTGTTTACAGGCAACAGAGTTCAAACATTGCAGAGACAAACATTAAAGGTGATGCATACATTGGCATCAGGAAACACAGAAGTCACATAAAAGTATTTTATGCACGATGGCATAAGCAGAACATACGGTGTTTTCACAACTAAGTTATTACAAGGCTTTATAAGCCCATGAAGATGATCATTGTTCCTCCCTCGCCGGTTCACCACCTTCTGTTGGCTGGAAGTTGGGTTTTGACCAATCAAAACCATTCACGGCGACAAATTCAGCTTCGTCGTCGATCAGGCCGACCGGGTCAACTTCCGGGGCAAAGGTGTCTTCTCTCACTGGTGGGATCAAGTCTGTTAGCTCGAGCAACGGCAGGGTCGCGAGAGGAAGAAGACACACACAGAGAGAGAGAAGAATGAGGAAGGCCGGGGCGAGCCTATTTATAAGGAAAAATGCGAACAGACGAGCGCGAAAATCAAGGGAGAACCGAATAATGGTTATCCAGCTATATAGGTGCCTCGATTCTCGGGAAGCATTAAAGATAAAAGATCCGTTGGAAGATGACGTCATGAAAATCTTTTGCGTTTTCAAGAGATGACGTCACGGCGGGTCAAGAAGGTGGATTTTTTGGCTAAGTATGAAAGATTGACAAAGAACAAAGTTCAAAGTCAACCTGGGGCCTAATGTTGACTTAAATTATGCTTATTATCGTTGCTTGTCTTTTAGTTTTTTGTTGTTTCAATATTACAAACAATTAGCCTGGGCTTCCCCACCGGCTTGACTATTTGACAACACAGTCGCTCGGGTCGTTCACACCGGCGGCTTACGGATCAAAAGGTGCAACCTACCAAGGTATAGCAATCATTGGTTTCTCATAAAAATTGAATTATCAAAATTCATCACCCGGGTTATTTAAATGGGCGGTCTAAGGATCCAAAGGGACAAGGTATGGTTATTACTTATACGCACTTACCTGCTGCATTAACTATAGCTTTAGTTCCCGCCCTTGTCCTTTATTTATATCTGTCTCTGTTTCCTATTGTGGAAAACGTATTGGCTATAAATTGGGTGTTTTAAACCGTGTGGTTCTAAGCCACCAAGGCCACCAAGCCAGTCTTTTCTTTGTGTTTACAGGCAACAGAGTTCAAACATTGCAGAGACAAACATTAAAGGTGATGCATACATTGGCATCAGGAAACACAGAAGGCACATAAAAGTATTTTATGCACGATGGCATAAGCAGAACATACATTGTTTTCACAACTAAGTTATTACAAGGCTTTATAAGCCCATGAAGATGATCATTGTTCCTCCCTCGCCGGTTCACCACCTTCTGTTGGCTGGAAGTTGGGTTTTGGCCAATCAAAACCATTCACGGCGACAAATTCGGCTTCGTCGTCGATCAGGCCGACCGGGTCAACTTCCGGGGCAAAGGTGTCTTCTCTCACTGGTGGGATCAAGTCTGTTACCTTGTATGAGGGAGTGGCCATCTTGTTATTCTCACTATCAAAACCCGGTTGGTATTTATCAACATTGGTGTCGTCTCCAAGGGTAGTTGCCTGAGGCCGGACTCCGCGCACGCAAGCCATGAAGTCATCCTGATCAAAAGGAGACCCGTCTTCCTTCACGGTGGGATAACCTCTTGCCACATCCGCCGGGTCTAGGTCTAGCACCCAAGCCTTGGAGCGGCTCAGGGCAGTCAAAGCTCCAGCTCACGCGCATGAGCGTTTTTCTTCTTGAAACCTGGCAGGAAGGATGGACATTTTCTTCAGAACGTCGCTGAGCCGGTTGGGTCCTTGATTAGTAGGAGAAATGGCGGCCAGAGCCCGCTGTGCACCAATATACAATTGTTCAACCAAAGTATATACTGCCTTCAGTTTAATCAACGGGTCTTGGCTCAGATTTTTGCTTCGAGGGCCTGCATAAATTTTACACTCAAAGTAAGTTGGCGGATTATACTCTGGATCGACAAAAAGCACACAAAATTGAAGTCAGACGGCTTACCAAATATAGCGGCTACCATCTGAGACACCCGGCCTTTTAACCCGTTCAACTTTGTTGAAAATTCTTTCAGAGTTGTTTCGGCCGTCTCAGCACATTGGTTCAAAAGCGCTTTTTCCTCTGCCCAAGTTTTATCCTTGGCAGCAAAGCTGGTTTTTAAATTTTCCGTGGCAGAGAGACTTATCTTCAGTTTAGAGTTAGCGGATTTAATTTCTGTCTCCTGACTAGCTTGCCGGGTCTTCGCATCAGTCAGTTGAGAGTTCAATTCAGATAAGGCATTCTGCAAAACATTCAGATGAGTCAAGATTTAGTTTCAAAGTTCAAAAATCAAGATTCAAGTCTCAAGTACTTTACAAAAACCACTTGACACTTGGGGGCTAATGTATGCCAAATCAAATTTCTACGATTCTACAGACATATTTAAGTCCCAAGTACCTTACAAAGTAACAATACTTGGCACTTGGGGGCTAATGTATGCATTTCAGCAAGTTTATCAAGGTTAAGTCGGAGTATTAAGTGCTTTGAATACGGTCTCAAAACAATTTAAAGTACCGGTTCATTTATGATCAAAATGAACCGGCCCTTGGGGACTACAGGTGAAGTTGTGTTCTATGAAAGTCAAGAAAAACTTCAAAGGTAAAAGTCTTGGCCTATATTTCAAAGTCCACAGGTCATTCTCGTTCCCTCATAATCTAAAGACTTGGGGACTGAAGGAATACAGATAAGCCGGAAAAGCATACCTCGTATTTCAGTTGAAGCTGTTTGACCATTTCAATCTCAGAGTCGCGGCTGGAGTGTACATGGTTGAGATAGCCGGACAAAATGTCATTGGCATTGAGATGGTCATAGTTGGCAACGTCAAAGTGAACTTTTTGCCTCTCCAAAGCCTCTTGTTTTGCTGTACACCGAGCCAGCACGGTTGGGTTCCCTGGTTCAATGAAGTGGCTCCCAGTAATCTGAACATCTGGTGCAGACGAAGACGGCGGGTTGGCTGAGCTTGACGGTCCGGCTGTGGAAGGATTCATAGTGGTCTCGTCAAATGACGGCTCAGGAGGATTTACTTCAGTGTCAACAGGCGGATCTTCTGGAGCATCAGTTAATGGAGAAGATGGCCTAGCTGGGTCAGATGCCAGCACCGGCGGGTCTTCCACCGGCTTAGCTGCCTTCGCTTTCTTGGATTTAGCTTGGCCACTAAGACAAAATGTTGCAGGGTTATTAGCATAAAGGTACAATTGAACAACCCGAAAGAAAAGGAGGATTTTTGATTACCCGGGAGCAGTCTTGAAAGCCGGGAATTGCGTCTGCGATGAGTCGCCAGAAGAGCGAGACACCTCCTGAAAGGATAAAATAGAGTTAAAAGAAATACAGGGAGAAGAATCCATTAAACAGAGTTAAAAACAGAAATAAGTAAACCTCATTCGGACGTTTCTGAGGGGTCTGTTGAAGAACGATAGCCGGTTCATCTTCAATCCCAGCTTGACGGCGGCTTTCATGTTGCTGCTTTTTCAAACGAAATTTGGGATCCAAGTGAGCTAAAGGGTTAGAAAACCTTACTTTACGGATCACTCGTCGAACTTTGTGTCTTGGTAAGGGCTCTGGGTCGGAGGAAATGATAGTTACCTCTGCTTCCCCAGCCTGACTGGCCCCAGTGTCATCTTGGTAATGATCAGTGTCAATAAGATTGTTAAAAAATTGACCAAGGGAATCAAGGGCTACCTCCGAATCAGACGTGTCATCTAGCTTCATCAAATCTTCAGCAGTGGTCTTCTTTTTCTTCTTCGACTTCCGGGTCGTTTTCTTGGCATTCATGGCAGCAGCTTTCGCTTTCTTGGCAGCCTCGTGGTCATATTTCACTTTCCAAAAGTCAGAGTTGGCTTGCAGTCAGGCAAAGACAAGATGAAAGATCATTTCTAAGCAATACGGCTGGGCAAAATACAAAGGAAAAGAGATCAGAATATCCTTACTTCTGGCACCGGGTTAAGCTTACAGAAGGGATTTAACCCAACAATACTGCAGTCTTCATATTTCCCATTCAACAAAAGGTTTGACATTGAGACAATGTCTTCTTCGGTTAGTTGAACTGGGCTATGACGAAGAGAGTCGTCCGGGCCTCCACCATATTCATACATCAACTTTGATCGACGGCTTAAAGGAATAACCCGCCATGAGATCCAGCAGCGGGTCAGATCAACTCCAGCCAACCCATTCCCTAACAGAGCATTGATCTTTTTGATGGATGGCATCAATATCTTGCGTTCAGCAACAGTGAGTTTATCCGGAAGGGCGAACTTGGAGTCAAGACGATCGGGGCGGTAACCCGACAGTGGCTTCTCGTTTGCTGGTGAGATGTCCTGACAGTAGAACCAAGTTTGATTCCAGTCCTTTGGGTGACTTGGTAAGACTATGAAAGGGAAGACAGGACCCTGCCGGCGCTAGATTGAGATGCCTCCAAGCTCTAAGCTAAGGCCGTTGGTGCACTCGTTCTGCCGGTTCAGATAAAAGTATTCTCTAAACAGCTCTACGGTCGGCTCTTGCTGAAGATACACCTCACATAGCACTTGGAAGTTGCAAATATTATATATGGAATTGGGCCCATGTCCTGAGGATGGAGTTTGAAAAAGTGAAGGACCTCTCTGAAGAACTTTGAGCCGGGCGGTGAGAAGCCACGGTTCATGTGGTCAATAAAAACAATTACTTCACCGTCTTTTGGATTGGGTCGTTCTTCTTCCGGGTCAAGGGCACGGTAAGACATGATGGCTTTTGATGACAGAAATCCTATCATGAAGAACTCTTTTAAATGTTCCTCAATTATGGTTGAGGGAACCCAATTACAGACGGTTGGCGTTTTGTACGGCATGATGTGCAAGGAACTGAAAAAAGCAACATGCCGGTTCAGTTTAACGATAAGATTAACAGTTAAGGGATGAAGATGCAAAAACAAGTAACGTCGGCTTAACTAAGGGCTAATGACATATAAGGAAAACAAAGCCGGTGCGGTAAGCCGCCATGACTATTGATTCTTTCAGAAAGTGGATTCAGCTAAGTATTGGGACAAACAAGTTTCCCAAAATGGTTGATATTATTTCAGATCAAATGGATGTTCAAAATGGAAAAATTTCTAGACCTAAAAATACAGTCCAGATGAGTTCATCAGATCTAAGCATATCTCTTGTACCAGAAAAAGGAGTCTGCTAATATCAAAAGGAGGCACCAAACAGTTACTGCATGAACGTACATCTCTTTTGGATCAGAAAGAGGAGGCAGTAGAAGAACTATGAAGAACTATGAGGAACTACGAAGAACACATAGGAGCTTGGAAACCCTAATGAAGATCTGAGGCATGAAGGAAAGAAAACTTACGGTTGCAGATCTACTGCGGAGATCGCCGCGGTTTTCTCTGGATCGGTTCAGGTCGATGTAGCGGCCAGAGTCGACGACGGAGGTGAGGCGCGGTAGCGGCGAAGCTCGAGCAATGGCAGGGTCGCGAGAGGAAGAAGACAGAGAGAGAGAGAGAGAAGAATGAGGAAGGCCGGGGCGAGCCTATTTATAAGGAAAAATGCGAACAGACGGGCGCGAAAATCAAGGGAGAACCGAATAATGGTTATCCAGCTATATAGGTGCCTCGATTCTCGGGAAGCATTAAAGATAAAAGATCCGTTGGAAGATGACGTCATGAAAATCTTTTGCGTTTTCAAGAGATGACGTCACGGCGGGGCAAGAAGGTGGATTTTCTGGCTAAGTATGAAAGATTGACAAAGAACAAAGTTCAAAGTCAACCTGGGGCCTAAGTTCAAAGTCTCTAATGCATAACCCCAAAATGATAAAGGCAAATCGGTAAGAGACATCATAGAACGCACCATATCCAACAGAGTACGGTTACGACGTTCGGACACACCATTACTGTTGGGGATATTACTATCAGCTGAGACCCGCCCAGGAGGGACCGGGTCAGCCCCAATGGCGGGTTACGCAAGAAGCCCATCAAACATCCAAGATTGTAGTTTATTAAGTATTATAGAAGGCCCAAGGGCCTGAAGGCGGTTTAAGGCCTGATATTATGAACCGCTATATGTAAGGAAAGACTTGTAAGGAAAGGCATGTAAATAAACTCACCGAGCTGGACACAATTATGAGCCGGCCGGGACTGTGTAGGCCACCAGGCGTCAACCCATGTATATAAGGGGATGACCCGGTGGTGGCTTAAGGCAAGAAACAACAAATCGATAACCAAGCCGGCGAGTTGAGCCTCTTGGAGATCGAAACCCCAGCAATACCAATACCAACTAGACGTAGGCTTTTGCCTTCATCGTAAGGGGCCGAACTAGTATAAAAACTCTCTCGTGTCCTTTGTCCCGATTAACCCCTTTAAGCTTCCTAGTGCGATGGCCCTATGACTAAGTCCTTGCTCTAGGACATCTGTCGTGACAATTCCACGACAATTACACTATGGTGTTTCAGGTGGCGTGAGTTGTGAAACTATTCCACATTGTTTTAAATGAAGGAAAAACTCGTAACTCAAATATTTGCCTCCGCGATCAGATCGTAGAAACTTTTATTTCTTGTTACGATGATTCTCCACTTCACTCTAAAATTCTTTAAACTTTTCAAATGTTTCAGACTTGTGTTTTATTAAGTAGATATACCCATATCTACTCAAATCATCTGTGAAGGTCGGAAAATAACGACACCTACCGCAAGCCTCAACACTCATCGAACCACATACATCGGCATGTATTATTTCCCATAAGTCATTAGCTCGCTCCATTGTTCCGTAGAACGGACTTCTAGTCATCTTGCCCATGGTTCGCAAGTATCAAATGATTCATAATCAAGTGAATTCAAAAGTCATCTGCATGGAGTTTCTTCATGCGCTTTACACCAATATGACCTAAACGGCAGTGCCACAAGTATGTTGCACTATCATTATCAACTTTGCATATTTTGGCATCAATATTATGAATATGTGTATTACTACGATCGAGATTCAATAAACCATTTACATTGGGTGTATGACCATAGAAGGTTTTATTCATGTAAACAGAACAACAATTATTCTCTGACTTAAATGAATAACTGTATTGCAATAAACATGATCCAATCATACTCATGCTCAACGCAAATACCAAATAACATTTATTTAGGTTCAACACTGATCCCGAAGGTAGAGGGAGTATGCGATGGTGATATTATCAACCTTGGAATCACTTCCAACACACATCGTCACCTCGCCCTCAACTAGTCTCTGTTCATTTTGTAAATCCTGTTTCGAGTTACTAATCTTAGCAACTGAACCGGTATCAAATACTCAGGGGTTACTATGAACACTAGTAAAGTACACATCATGTATATCAAATATACCTTTGCTCACTTTGCCATCCTTCTTATCTGCCAAGTATTTGGGCAATTCTGCTTCTAGTGACCATTTCCTTTGCAGTAGAAGCACTCAGTTTCAAGCTTGGGTCCAGCTTTGGGCTTCTTCATGGGAGCGGCAACTTGTTTGTTATTCTTTCTTGAAGTTCGCTTTCTGTCCCTTGCCCCTTTTCTTGAAACTAGTGGTTTTGTTAATCATCAACACTTGATGCTATTCCTTGATTTCTACCTTCGCCGATTTCAGCATCACGCAGAGCTTGAGAATCATTTTCGTCATCCCTTGCATATTATAGTTCATCACGAAGTTCTAGTAACTTGGTGATAGTGACTAGAGAACTCTGTCAATCACTATCTTATCTGGAAGATTAACTCCCAATTGATTCAAGTGATTGTAGTACCCAGACATTCTGAGCACATGCTCACTGGTTGAGCTATTATCCTCCATCTTGTAGGAAAAGTACTCGTCATAGGTCTCATACCTATCGGCACGGGCATGAGTTTGATATACCAATTTCAGCTCTTGGAACATCTCATTTGCTCTGTGGCGTTCAAAACATTTTTGAAGTCCCGGTTGAAAGGACATGCGGTGCCCCCATGTGTGGTTTTGTTAATTGATGACATTCTCTATGGACTAATGGTTGCATTGAGTTATATTTGAAGGATTTGTCCATAGGCATTTCTTGAAGTCCATGTGTTCAAAGATTGGTGCTATTAAGGAATTATCCGAAGATTGGTCATGTGAGCGTTGAGCTTATTGCAAGCATGTCTTGAAGAAGAAAATTGTGTACTCAATCATGTTTACCTTCTAGACATCATCCAAATGAAGAGAGTTGGAAAGATTCAAGGTTGATCAAGACTAAGTCAAGAGTGAATCAAGTTTATCAACTCATAAAGCGTAGAAGATGTACCGAGAGGGATCAAGTGATCCCGTGGTATGGTAAGCATTGTCCATTACGCTTTGTGTACTAACCCATGGTCTAGGTGAGAGTTCTATGTGGGGTTAGGTATGTTTCCATGGGCTTGCATCAAGAGGAAGATATCATACAACCCATGGAGAGGATGACATCAAGTGGTGATCGTCATCAAGACTGCGGTGTGCAAGGTCAAGTGGAGCATCACGAAGAGATCAAGTGCTTGAAGCTTGCCATGCATTGTGGTGTCAATGGACTTGTGAAGATGTGCCAAAGAGTGGCTCACCCATAGTGGAGTATGGGGGAGTGAGGGAGTCCTAGACTAAGGGGTCCTCGGGCTTCCGGCCTATTGAACATGGGCCGGACTGATGGGCTACGAAGATACAAAACCGAAGACTCTCACCCGTGTCCGGATGGGACTCTCCTTGGCGTGGATGGCACGCTTGGCGTTCGGATAAGAAGATTCATTTCTCTGTAACCAACTTTGTATAACCCTAGTCCCCTCCGGTGTCTATATAAACCAGAGGGCTTAGTCTATAGAGACAATCATACTCAGATAGGCTAGACTTCTAGGGTTTTAGCCATTACGATCTCGTGGTAGATCAAATCTTGTAACCCCCATACTCATCAATATTAATCTAGCAGGACATAGGGTTTTACCTCAATTGAGAGGGCCCAAACCTGGTTAAACATTGTGTTCCTTGTCTCCTGTTACCATCAACCTCAAACGCACAGTTTGGGACCCCCTACCCGAGATCCACCGGTTTTGACACCGACATTGGTGCTTTCATTGAGAGTTCCGTTGTGTCATCATCAGGAGGTTCGAAGGCCCCGTCAATCATCTACAACAATGTTGTCCAGGGAGAAACCTTCCTCCCTGGACAGATCTTCGTATTCGGTGGCTTCGCACTGCGGGCCAACTCGCGTGGCCATCTAGAGCAGATCGATAGCTACGCCCCTGACCATCAGGTCAGATTTGGAAGATTGAACTACGTCGCGAATATCCGTGGAGACTTGATCTTTGACGGATTCGAGACCATGGTAGCCGCTCCCTGCCGCCATGATGAACATGACTGAAATCTGTCATCGGACCATGCCCAGGGGATAGCGCCTGTAACTGCTCCGGCCCTGGATCCGGAGCAGATTGCGCCATCCGAGGACGGGAGGCTCAACCCCGCCACGGAAATCGCAGACTCAGCGGCGTCAGAGCCGCACACCGACCCAACCTCGAGTGGGATCAGTGTCACCGGAACCCCGGACCCGTCTCCAGCTACAAGTTCCGAACCATGTGCGTCCGTGCACGACGAGCTTGATCAGGCATCGATCGTCGAATTCAGCTCCGCGGATATCTTTCGGCACTCGCCTTTAGGCGACATGCTAAACTCATTAAAAACACTCTCCTTAGTGAGGGACTCTCAACCGAATTATATCTGGTTTGAACTAGAGGCTGACGACGGAGAATTCCGCTTCCCACCCCCACCCACTTAATAGCCACTATCGAAGACTTAACCGACATGCTCGATTACGGCTTCAAAGACATCGACGGTATGGACGACGATGCCGGAGAGGAGCAGGCAGAAAACCCACCGTTCGCCGGACGATGGACGACCACCTCCTCATACGACATATACATGGTAGATGCACCAAAAGAGAATAGTGGTGATGACAAGGAAGATCCAGTTGAGGATAAACCTCCTGAGATACAACCAAAATGCCGACATCAGCGGCGCCGCTCTAAATCACGCCGCAGCAAAGACAACAACACCGGCACAGGAGAAGATGACACTCCGGACGGTGCCAAAGACAATGAAGACCCCGTGGAGGCAACTTCCGAACAAGATGTATGGGAAGATGGGTGAGTCAGCCCTGATGAACAGGCCGCGCACGAAGACTTGTAGGACAACAATTATCTTCCACTCTCCGAGGATGAGGTGAGCCTCGGCAACGAGGATTTTATCGTGCCCGAGGAACCTCTCGAGCAGGAGCGCTTCAAGCGCCGGCTAATAGCCACTGCAAGGAGCCTGAAAAATAAGCAGCAACAACTTCAAGCTGATCAAGATCTGCTCAATGATAGATGGACTAACGTCCTGGAAGCCGAGGAGTACGGCCTCAAGCGACCACTCAAAAGTTACCTGAAGCGCAAATTACTACCTCAATTCGATGACGAGGCGTTGGCGCCCGTGCCATCAGCGCACAATGCGGCTGACCGACCACCACGTGGTCGGGACAAAGCGGCAACCCAAGCCGAACACCAGCCCGTACCACCTCGCTGTAAAGACAGAGACAAAACTGCTCAGGGAAACACATATGATCTCCGGTAGGGCCTGAAGAATAATGCAGGTCTGGCCAGATCGATCTATGGATCACGGGGGCGTGCCCCGACGCGCGACGATGGCTATCGAGTCGAACATGGCAAGCACAGTTAGGCCCGAGCCGAAAATCCCAGACGGACTCCATCCGAAATACGTCGCGACCTGGCCCGATATAGAGGCACCGCACACCCCCTCTGCTTCACGGATGAAGTAATGGAATATGAATTCCTAGAAGGGTTCAAACCCGTGAATATTGAATTATATGATGGAACCACAAATCCTGCAGTATGGATTGAAGACTTTATCCTCCATATGTGTTGGGTTCTACGGTAGGGTGAGTTGACTACAAATTAAAATTTTCCTACATGCAGAACAACCAAGAACATGCTACGGGAGATGGATTACAGTTCGTTAACACTAGACGCGCAGTGTCGTGCAGCGGAAGAAGAGTTGGGGCAGCGCGTCCGTGTGGATCGTCTCCTCCTTGTCCGATCTCCCTCATACAGCCGGTAGTCGGTTCCCACGTACACGTTCGCCGGAGCGGCGCAAGTGCACCGCCTCCAACGGTATCCGTGCATGCAGGTGGAACGTCGTGCGACGGACTGCTAGGTCCGATCACACAACCGGCGGCGAGTGGAGGTGTCTATTCGCAACACATGCAAACCCTAGTGACAGTGCTGAAGCAATCAAAATCGTGTGAGTGTGCGGCACCTCCACTTTATATAGGCGTACGTCGCGGGCTCAACACTTGGGCCTCGCACGGACCCTAAAGCCCATAAGTCTACTCGGCCACAATCCGAATACAGCTTGGATCACATCCGACCAGTGTCCTTGGATCCGACCTCGTAGGTTCCTTCCCTTAAGCGTGCGACCCCTTAGGTTCAAGCCGGCTTGGTAGCAGTTCGGATCACCTCCGAACTACACAGTTGGTAGCGGCCTCTAGCAAGGCATGCCGAACACCAAACAGACTTTGAAGCTGGTTAGGCGAACCTGTACATCATACTTCCATTCCTTTTGCCACATGGTATATGTTGTCGGGATCAAGGCGAGTCTGTCATCCTTGTGCTAGCCCGACCTCTTTCTCGTTCCAGTGATGCCTACCACAAACCGGATTATCTCATAATCCTTGTCGCATGGCCATGCTTATCCTGGTCGGATCACACGAGGGGCCCAGAGTATATCTCTCCTGATCGGAGGGGCAAATCCCATCTTGCTCAACCACGTCTCGGAGCATGGTACTGGACAAACCCGAAACCTACCTTTATAACTACCCAGTTACGGAGTAGTGTTTGGTCGGCCCAAAGCAAGTCTGTCACCATCCCGAGTACATGCGCCAGCTCAAGTCTTAGGACATAGAACATATGTTGTACTCGAGACTCACAGATGACATATCGCTACGTCTCATAATTAGGTCTGTCCGACTCGGACCTTATCTCGACTCGGATCCGACTACGTCAAATCCGACCAGATCCTTCCAAGTCCATATTATCCGGTTAGCATCCAATGCTCCATGGCTAGTGAGACCAAGCCATCGACCGTGTCATATGCTAGTCTAGTTAGTTGCGCGTCCACATAGCCCTTTCGACTAGGGACCTTTTAGGACAGTCATCATACAACGCATAGTCCCACAAACAAGTCACGTACTTGCTGATACACATCATTGATAATGTTCAAGGACTATCTTTATTCATAAACACATAGGAAATATCATCATACATGATTGCCTCTAGGGCATATCTCCAACAATATTCACATGGCGCACGGCGATGATCTTCATGCCACCAAATACCTCCCCCTAAAACTCAAGGGGCCAGCCCGACACTAGCTGAACAGCCTGCCTGGAAACTCCATTGGCAGCTGGGAGGACTTGGAAGAAGCCTTCCTTGACAACTTCCAAGGTACATATGTTCGACCTCCGGATGCCGATGACTTAAGTCACATAATCCAACAGCCCGGAGAGTCAGCCAGGAAATTCTGGACTAGATTCTCAACCAACAAGAACCAGATCGTCGACTGTCCGGACACCAAAGCCCTAGCAGCATTTAAACATAGCATCCGGGATGAATGGCTCGCCCGACACCTCGGCCAAGAAAAGCCGAAGTCCATGGCAGATCTCACGGCACTCATGACCCGCTTTTGCGTGGGCGAAGACAGCTGGCTAGCCTGTAGTAATAACAATACAAGCGAACCTGGCACTTCAGAAGCCAGAAATAGCAATAGCAAGCCCCGACGCAACAGACATAAGCGTCGAAGCAACGGTGATAATACCGAGGACACGACGGTCAACACCGGATTTAGTGGCTCCAAGTCCGGTCAGCGGAAGAAGGCATATAAAAGAAATAATCAGGGCCCTTCCAGCTTGGACTGCATACTCGATCACCCATGTCAGATCCATGGCACCCCTGATAAACCAACCAATCATACCCACAGGAGTTGTTGGGTCTTCAAACAGGCCGACAAGTGAAATGCCAAAGACAAGGAGAAGGGGTCGCAAAGCGAGAACGACGACGAGGAGCCCCGTCCATCGAACACATGGGGACAGAAGAAGTTTCCCCCTCAAATCAAAACGGTGAACATGATATACGCCACCCACATCCCCAAGAGGGAGCGCAAATGCGTGCTCAGGGACGTCTATGCGATAGAGCCAGTCGCCCCAAAATTCAACCCATGGTCGTCATGCCCGATCACTTTCGATCGTAGGGATCATCCGACCAATATCCGTCATGGCGGGTCAGCCGCACTAGTCCTCGATCCAATAATTGATGGATTTCACCTCAGACGAGTCCTCATGGATGGCGACAGCAGCCTCAACTTGCTTTACCAGGATACAGTGCGCAAAATGGGCATCGATCCATCAAGGATCAAGCCCACCAAAACTACCTTTAAAGGAGTTATACCAGGTGTAGAGGCCCGCTGCTCGGGCTCAATCACATTAGAGGTCGTCTTCGGATCTCCGGACAACTTCTAAAGCGAGGAGTTAATCTTCGATATCGTCCCCTTCCGCAGTGGCTATCACGCACTGCTCGGACGAACTGCGTTTGCCCGATTCAATGTGGTGCCGCACTATGCTTATCTCAAGCTCAAGATGCCCGGACCATGCGGTGTCATAATAGTCAATGGAAATACAGAGCGCTCCCTCCGCACCAAGGAGCACACCGCTGCCCTGGCAGCAGAAGTACATAGCGACCTCCACAAGCAGAACCTTAATTCGGCAGCCATACTCCCGGACACTGTCAAACAAGTCCGGACTACCATGCACCAGGACAGCCCAGCTCGTCAAGAGCTCAACTAGCAATTCGGCCTCCGTCCCAGACCACACCAAGTGGCGGTGTTCGCGCCGCGCGTACATAACTACGCACTCAAAATACCATGGGCATAGACGGAGGCATAACTAGATTGTGATCCATAATAAGGCTCGACCTCCCCTGGACACACATACTTTCACTGTTTCTTTTTTCCTCTTTAAGTTCCTTTCCGCAGGCCCCTCTCGTCGGCCGTATAATCGGTCCTTCTGAAGGACGGACACACCAAGGTGGCAAGTAGCACAGACGTGCGGGGGAATCTCTAGGTGTCTTTCTTGGCGATCACTCTACCTGTTTTCAGGACCCGTACGCAGCTCCACCTTGGTCTTGGCATGTGAAATAGCCATTGTTGCTTCTCGCACTTTTTGTTGAAGTACGCTCTGATGTATTAATTAAAATTATAATGGAAACAATTTGCGGCCCAACATAGGAGGCGCTAGCTTTTTCTTTATTTTTATTTTCGCTATTTTAATTTGCATCTGTACACCTTGGTACGCCGTAATCCTCCAGGGGCTTTGTTGCGCCCCACACTATGGCAACAAGTCTGAACACATTTACAGTATAGTTCGGCACCCCGAATTTAGCATTATATGCATTGGCTCCGAATCATGTCTTTGGTCAATAGTTGGGTTGCCCGGCTCCTGTGCTTACTACCTTACGTTCCGCTATATCGGCTAGGGTAGTAAAGGGAGAACTACTATGATTGTGTCCTAGTTTATCCGGATGAGCACCTCAGTAGAGAAAGCTGAAAACTGACCGTCATAATGCGGCGTGAGCCGGTCAGCTCTTCGGAGGTTTTAAAATCTTTAGCAATTTTACCCGCATTATGCAACGAATCGGTTCTTATCCGATCAGGTGTTTACAGCACCCCAGTCTGGATACTAGGGGCTACGCCTTTCATTGTCAAACTCCTATGGCTAAGTGAGGGTAATAATTCCACATAGTCCAATTTCCTGGTTCGTTGCGCTAAACACCTCCTTTAAGGACCAAACTCTTGGATAAAGAGTGTTTAGATTCATCCCGAACACCCCCGTACTACCTACGTGGGGGCTGAAGCCGATGACTGGCCAACTCTCAGACTCGATGAAACGGCCGCACAGGAGGCAAAACTTTAAATAAACAAACAACAAAGCATTATATTACATATCAAGCCTTGTTTTCATTATACAGGATGGGATTACATGAATGTATTCATTCAAAAATAATGTCCTTAGCACATTGCTCCGCCACAATGTGGGATCCCTTCAGAACATCTTCAAAATATCGCTCGGGCGTGCGGTGCTCCTTGCCCGCGGGCGGTCCTTCGGTCGCGAGCTTGACGGCGTCCATCTTCGCCCATTGTATCTTGACACGGGCGAAGGCCATCCGTGCACCTTCTATGCAGACCGATCGCTTGATGGCGTCAAGCCGAGGGCAGGCATTCACCAGCCGCTTCACGAGGCCGAAGTAGCTGCTGGGTATAGCTTCTGCAGGCCATAGCCGGATTATTAAATCCTTCATGGCCAGTTCGACCACCCTATGCAGCTCGACCAGCTGCTTCAGCTGGTCGCTAAAAGCCATCGGATGTTCTGGCGCAAGATATTGCGACCAGAACAGCTTCTCCGTTGAGCTCCCCTCTTCGGCTCGGAAGAATGCCACAGCGTCAGAAATACTACGGGGCAGATCCGCAAACGCCCCTGGAGAACTCGAAATCCGGGTTAGCATGAGATATCTCTTCTTCACATACTTACTCTGCATAATAAAATCCTTACCCGCCGCAATTTTCTTAGCCTCCTAGATTTCCTGGAGGGCGCCTTGGGCTTCGGCCCGGGCCTGTTGTGCACTTCGATGAGCCTGTGCAAGTTCGGACTCTTGGTCCGCATTCTTGTGCTCCAAGGCCTCACACTTCTTCACGACATCCTGCAGCTCCCGCTGGACCTCGCCGACCCTGGCCTCGTGCTTTTCGCGGGTGACCTGCTCCTCTGCCGCTCTCTTCTGGGCTTAGGCCAGCGCTGCCTTGAGGGTTTCCACCTCGGACGCCGCCCCTACAAATTATCACACGATCAACACAAGCATTTCATATCTTGCTATATTTGAATAGGTCGTTACATACCCTGCTTGTTCGCAAGCTGCCTTTTAGCATGACCGAGCTCTTCCTCGGTCTGCTCCAGCCTCTGCTTCAGTCCGGAGACTTCGGCAACATGAGAATTCACGGCTAGTTGCGACGTCTGCTTATTCACATAAACACATCTGGTTAGTCTCCTGCGAAAAACTGTTCGGTCCTCTGTTCGTCTCTTCTTTCCGAACACCGAACAGAGTCTCAGGGGCTACTATCTATACTGTGATTTTCTTTTCACAAAGTTACATTGCTTACCTCAAAGCCTGTTAGAAGGCTTGTGCAAGCTTCGGTCAGTCCACTTTTCGCGGACTGAATCTTCTCAATCACCGCACCCATAAGGGCACGGTGTTCTTCAACGATGGAAGCATTTTGCAGTGCTTCCAGTAGAGTATCCGGTGCCTCTGGTTGGACAGAGGTCACCGGCGGAATAGGCACACCTCCTTCTGATGAAGGAGGCTATCTGCCGGATTCTGGAACCGTATTGGTCTCCGGGACCATATTCGGCTGGGGGCCGAATTGGACATGGCCCCTATCGCCAGTCTCTATGGGGATCTGCTCCCCATGTGTCTAGCAGCCGAGGTCTCACCCTCTGGCACCATCTTGTCGGCCTCCTACATCTCTCCCTGGCCGGGGATTCTTCGGGACAACACCTCGGTGTCGTCCATGGCCCTGGGAGAGGAGACCGTCGGAAGGGACCCGCTGTCCATCACCTTCGGGTCCAGCGAGTTCCCCGAAGACGAGGCTCCCTCAAGGGCGGAACAAGCTGGACTGCAAATGCATGACTCGACATGTTAAAATTATGAAATAAAAGAGGTAGATATATGAATGCGTCAGGGTCTTCTGTCGGCGTTCTGGGAACGGGGGTCCCCAGACTTGCCTGCCTGCGGCCCACGATGTGGCTCTGCAAGCGGGCCCGTACGACCCATCTTCACCAACAAGCATTCAAGACCCTCGCGAGGGGCCAAGCCTCGTGAGGCGGACGACACAAGACCTCCTCAGGAGCGGCCTCACCAGGCTGGCTCGTGAGGGGCAGAGAGATCAAGGCAAGGCAAACCTCGCGAGGTTCCAATGACGTGGGCCATGACGATCGAGACCAGGCGGGCGCCGGCGCGCATAGTGTCATTGTTTCCTATTTGGTGCTAAGGAGGCAAGCACAGACGAAGAGTACTAAGGCATCAAGCAAAGGTTTCCATATCGGTGCAATGAGACTAAGACCAGCAGGACGGCAAGACGGAGGTCACCATGGAGCCCAAGGCGGCGTCACCACCAGAGCCTTTGGCAGGCGAAGACTGCTTTTGTCAGGATAACTTTTACTAGTTGTCCCCTTTCGAATTGGCCGTTGTGGCATCCCTTCCCGCTCAATATTTGGGGAGAGGACCAGCGCCTCTATAAATAGGATTAGCAATCACAGTAGGAGGCAACGAAAACTGGAACTGAGCCTCAGCCATCTCATCTTAGACTAGATCCAACCCATCCTCACACCCACCAAGCACAAGAACACCTCACCTCAGGAGGCTGTTCTTCCCCTTGTACTGTTCATCCTCAGCCCGAGAAGCAATCCACCACACCACACTGGAGTAGGGTATTACACCACAATGGTGGCCCAAACCAGTATAAATCTTGTGTCTCTTGCGTTGCGAGTTCGTCGAGCTTGCCTTTGAGATCATGGCGAGGTTGAGGGCGTGAGTAGGTAGGGGGAGATCTTCATGCGCACCCCAGTGTTCGAACTTTGAGGGTTTTTCCCGAACCCGTGAACCTTGAGGTAGGGGGAGATCTTCATGTACAGTAGGTAAGGGTGCGCCGAAGCTTTCCTTCCGTTACTCCGCGTCCCGTCGCTTCGTCACCTTCATGGCAGACGCTCGCCGAGCTCGCGCTGAGCGTCGGGCAGCCCTCGCCGCTCGCGTCGCTCAGATGGCTTCCATCGGCGGGCCACCCCGTCGTTCTCCATCGCTTGCCGCTAACGCCGCCACCGGCCCGACGGGGAACGAGCAGCAAGCCTCCTCGCTGCATCCCTCGGTGCGGCGGGACAGACGCACCGCCACTCCATCGCTGATCCCGGCCGGCTCGTCGTCTCACGCCCATCGCGCTCCCACGGACGTGCAGGCCGTGCTGTGCATAGCGCGCGAACTCTTGCGCTACCGCCCCATCGACGACCTCTACTAGGACTGGTTCGACCGCATCACCGAGCTTGTCAGCGCCGCAGGAGGCTCCCCTGTGCCGTCCCTCGCTGCCTCGCCCTCCGCCAGCTGCGGGCGACGTGGCTCATGGAGCGCCTCCACCACCTCTGCCCCAAGAAGGCGCCCTGGCACCAAGGCGTGCGCCCCCGGCGTGATCCACCGCGTCGGGCGCCCGTGCGCGAAGAAGGAAGCTGCCAAGAAGTCCCTTGTACGTAAGAAAACGCTCCTGCGCTCCCGGCGCCGCTATGACAAGACCATGCGCCGCCTGTAATGGCAGTGCGAGGGCGTCAAGGTCAGGCTCCGCATCAGCAAAGGGTCCTGGTGGCCACCGCGGGCTGCCGCGCTTTCACCCCCGAGCTGCGTAGCGTCGCCTGGCCAGGCATATTCAAGCCAGACCTGCCTCCGCGCTACGACAGCACCCCCGACCCCATGGAGTTCCTACAGCTCTACGAGCTGAGCATCGAGGTGGCAAACGGCAACGAGAAAGTCATGGCGAACTGGTTCCCCATGGCTCTCAAGGATGGCGCATGCTCATGGCTCCTGAACCTGCCACCAGGCTCCATCTCTTCCTGGAACAAGATGCGCGGCCATTTCGTCGCCAACTTCCAGGGCACTCACGACCGCCCTCCGGCCGTGAGTGATCTGCGCCGCGTCAAGCAACAGCCAGGGGAGACCCTCCAGAAGTACATCCAATGCTTCAACAACGTTTGTCTCAAGATCCCCAAGGTGACGGACGAGGCCATCATCTCTGTGTTCTCCGATGGCGTCCGCGACGTCAAGATGAAGGAAGAGCTCGCCATCCACGAGGAGTTGTGGACATCCCTGGAGCTGTTCAACCTGGCGACCAAGTGCGCGAGGGCTGAGGAAGGGCGCCTGTCCCTTCTCAAGCTCCTGGCTGCCGACCTAGAGGAGAAGAAAGCCAAGGCCAAGGACGTGAAGCGCAAGGGAGCGGCCGTACTCGTGGCAGAGCCGGACACGAAGCGCGACAGGGACCACCCTAAGTCATACAAGAGGTGCCGACCGTTCTGCGCCTTCCACAACGTACACAGCCACAACACCAACGATTGTCAAGAGCTCAGGGCCATTCGCGACGGACGCTTCGGTCGACGCCCCGAGCACAATGACTGGGGCTACGACCGAGGAGGAGGACGCGACGGAGGATGTTGGGATGATCGGGGCCCACGCCAGGAGTGGCACGACCGGCCTCGTGAGGACCGCTAGCAGGATCAGCCTCGCGAAGGTGCCTGGAGGGATCAGCCTCGCGAGGACCGTCCTCAGGGCAATGCTGGGCTTCCTCCACTACCGCAACCACCAAGAAGGAACGATGACCGCCACCAAGACGAGGGGCCTGGGGGCTTCCAGGAGCCGTGTGCTATCGCCTGCATCTTGGGCGGAGCTCAAGCCCCAGCCTCACAGCATATCTTCAAGCAGTTTGCTCGCGAGGTGAATGCAGTCCTTCCCAAGCTCGAGGCTACACGCCCGCTCAGGTGGTCCAAGTGCGCTATTACCTTCAGCTCGGCAGACCAGTGATACGTCTCCAACATATCTATAATTTTTGATTGCTCCATGCTATATTATCTACTATTTTGGGAAATATTGGGTTTATTTTCCACTTTTATATTATTTTTTGGGACTAACCTATTAACCGAAGGCCCAGCCCAGATTTGTTGTTTTATGCCTATTTCAGTGTTTTGAAGAAAAGGAATATCAGACGGAGTCGAAACGGAACGAAATCAACTGGAGAAGATATTTTTGGAAGGAAACACACCTGATGGACTTGGACCCCGCGTTAGAAGATACGGGAGCTGCCCACGAGGGTGGGGGGCACGCCCACCCCCCTACGGCGCGCCCCTACCTCGTGGGGCCCCCGTGGCTCCCCTGACGTGCTTCTTCTGCCTATATAACTCCATGTACCCTAAAACTTCCAGAATGCACAATAGATTGGGAGTTCCGCCGCCAGAAGCCTCCGTAGCCACCGAAAACCAATCTAGACCCGTTCCAGCACCTTGCCGGAGGGGGCAATCCTTCTCCGGTGGCCATCTTCATCATCCCGGCGCTCTCCATGACGAGGAGGGAGTAGTTCTCCCTCGGGGCTGAGGGTATGTACCAGTAGCTATGTGTTTGATCTCTCTCTCTCTCGTGTTCTTGAGATGGTACGATCTTGATGTATCGCGAGCTTTGCTATTATAGTTGGATCTTATGTTTCTCCTCCCCCTCTTCTCTCTTGTAATGAATTGAGTTTCCCCTTTGAAGTAATCTTATCGGATTGAGTCTTTAAAGATTTGAGAACACTTGATGTATGTCTTGCCGTGGATATCTATGGTGACAATGGGATACCACGTGCCACTTGATGTATGTCTTGGTGATCAACTTGCGGGTTTCGTGACATTGGGAACCTATGCATAGGGGTTGACACACGTTTTCATTGTGATTCTCCGGTAGAAACTTTGGGGCACTCTTCGAGGTCCTTTGTGTTGGTTGAATAGATGAATCTGAGATTGTGTGATGCATATTGTATAATCATACCCACGGATACTTGAGGTGACATTGGAGTATCTAGGTGACATTAGGGTTTTGATTGATTTTTATCTTAAGGTGTTATTCTAGTATGAACTCTAGGGCTGTTTGTGACACTTATAGGAATAGCCCAACGGATTGATTGGAAAGAATAACTTTGAGGTGGTTTCGTCCCCTACCATAATCTCTTCATTCGTTCTCCGCTATTAGTGACTTTGGAGTGACTCTTTGTTGCATGTTGAGGGATAGTTTTATGATCCAATTATGTTAGTATTGTTGAGGGAACTTACACTAGTGAAAGTATGAACCCTAGGCCTTGTTTCAACACATTGCAATACCGTTTACGCTCACTTTTATCACTTGCTACCTTGCTGTTTTTATTATTTCAGATTACAAAAACTATTATCTACTATCCATATACCACTTGTATCACCATCTCTTCGCCGAACTAGTGCACCTATACAAATTACCATTGTATTGGGTGTGTTGGGGACACAAGAGACTCTTTGTTATTTGGTTGCAGGGTTGCTTGAGAGAGACCATCTTCATCCTACGCCTCCTACGGATTGATAAACCTTAGGTCATCCACTTGAGGGAAGTTTGCTACTGTCCTACAAACCTCTGCACTTGGAGGCCCAACAACATCTACAAGAAGAAGGTTGTGTAGTAGACATCAACCAGCTCAAGTGCGCGGCCACCGCTGGCGCTCTCCCGATGCTCTGTTCACCCGTCATCAGCAACGTGCAAGTCACCAAGACTCTCATCGACGGCGGCGCAGGGCTTAACATCTTGCTCGTCGAGACGTTCGACAACCTTCAAGTGCCCTATGATCAGCTTCAGCCTACCAAGCCTTTCTCAAGATGGCCGATGGCTCCACCACCCCGATAGGGCAGGTCCGCCTCCCAGTCACCTTCGGACAGTGCGACAACTACCGCACCGAGCTCATCGACTTCGACGTCGCCCATATCCGTTTGCCGTACAATGCCATCCTCGGGTATCCAGCCCTGGCTAAGTTCATGGCCGTGACCCACCACGGCTACAACGTCCTCAAGATACCAGGAAGCGGCGGAATCATCACGGTCCCCTACGAAGAAAGGGACGCGGTGTGCTCCCTTGAGCGTGCCTTCCAAGCTGCAGCAATCGATGACCCCGACAGTAAGGGCGAGTACCCTCCTGAGGCCATCCCCAAGAAGAAGAAGCAGTTGCTCCATGCTGGGCCTCAGGAGAACGGTGCCGCAAGTGGCGCCACGTCAGGATCAGCGCCCGCACCTAGGGCGCCTCCCTCCGTTGCATAGGAAGGCGCGCCCGGTGCCCTCCTCGGGCAGGGCTCAGGGGCTCTCTTCTGGAGGGCCTCAGACCTTGACAACATTACGAGGTAGGCGCTCGGGCACCATTTGGAGGCGTGCTTCGTGGCACGTTTCCCTCAGGAGGACACGGGTCGAGGAGCGCCCAGCGCTTAGGAGTTCATTACCAAGACCACTTAGGAACTGCAGGAGGCAAGAGCAATTCGCGGCGATCGCCGCCCACCCGGCGCTGCTCCCCACCCCGGTGAGGGTGGTGAGCTGTGCGTCTGCATCGACATCCCAAGGCTCAATAGGGTCGCGTCTCAGGAGCTCTTCTAGCCTTCGCGTGTGGGACGCTGCGAGGGTCCACCGCACAGCTACATTTGCATGCCATTCAGCCTGCCGAGCGTGGCGTCTGCCTACCAACGCAACTTGCGGCTCGTCCTGGCGGCTCAGGAGGCCAGGCATCACGCAGTCCTGGCAGAGATGGCGACGGTCCTCAAGGAACCGCCTGGACCCCCAAAGCCTCCACAGGCTCAGGGCCCCGGTGGCTCGTGAGGAGCAACCCCTTCGCCGTGTACCTGCAGCTGCCCCAACATTCCTTCATCAACATAATCAGGTGACATTTTCCAAGTTTATTTAGCTGGGAGCGCCCTCAGGGCTGCATCATTCCCAGGCCACGTGGGTCCGTCCCTATGCCATGTATCCTTTCTTGTTTATGTCTTTAGCTTACCTTGCTGGGGGTGCCCCTCGGGCTGCATCATCCCCAAGCCACTCGGGCCTGACCCAGTGGCATGTTTGCTTTCCATGCTTACCCTATCAATGACTATCACCTACTTGATTATCACCTATCACGGGAGCTGCTCACGCTGGCACGACGCTTGTGCTTGGGTCCGTCCCTACAATGTCGACAAATCTGAGCGGCCAAGCTCTGGCCGTGCGTGCCACCTCACCAGGCCCTCAGTGCCTCCATTCTCTGGCGAAGCAATCAGTGGCCGCCCAGCTATCATAACGGTGACCTGCGCCCTCCCTCGTGCTGACTTGCAGGAACCTCGTAAGGACCTCCGTAGGCGGCACCGCGGGCTCCCTCTTCTCCCATGTAATCTGCTTGCGCGTTTAAAGGGGGGCTCCTGAGCATCGTGACTCACGAGCTCTTACTGGCTCTCCAGTCCTCACCCCTGGCCTTGAACACAACATCGCGACCTGGCACACCAGTGGCGGCTGATCTCGCTCGAGGGCCGGGACCTGAGGACGTAGAGCACAAAGAAGAGCGTGGGAAGAGGAGGAGGCTCGTACGGGCCGGACCTGGCTAAGCTACGACCGCCTATGCACGAGCCTGGTGTCTGGCGAAGGACCAACCCTGGATTGCCAAGATAAGTTTCACGCTCGGGTCAATCAACCACCATGACATAGAGTTCTCATGTGTGTTGCCCCGCTGCGGCAACGTAGTCTCCCTTTCTAACCTCTCGGCGGTCGCTTGCGCGCCAAGGGGGACCTCCTAAGCATCGCATCTCAGGGGCTCTTACTGGACCTCGGGCCGCTCACCTCCTGGCCTTGACCACAGCATCGCGACCTGGCATACCAGCGACGGCTGAAGCCTGCCTGGGGACCGGGTCCTGCGGCGTAGAGCACCAAGCCGTCGCGAGGTTGGAAAGGGGAAACCGAGCCGAAACGGGGCACACACATGCACAACTTCATAATAAGGATAATATCAACAAAGGACATTGAAGACCCTTTACATGCCCCCACGGGGTACTTCTCGATTCCTTGCAGGGACTCGTCAAGTTGGGCAGTTGCTGAGTCAGCGCGGGGAAGCGGAGACGCCCACGTCCAATCAACCGCCGCGCGTCTACCAAGTCCACAGGCTATTGCGGCCCGCGGCGCTTCGCACTTGCCCTTTGGCTTCGCCTCGAAGCCAAGCCTGAGTGCGCCTTGGGCCCGGGGGCTACTGTCGGTGTTTTGGGAACGGGGGTCCCCAGGCTTGCCTGCCTGTGGCCCATGACGTGGCTCTGCAAGCGGGCCTGTACGGCCCATCTTCACCAACAAGCATTCAAGACCCTCGCGAGGGGCCAAGCCTCTCAAGGCGGATGACACAAGACCTCCTCGGGAGCGGCCTCACCAGGCTGGCTCGCGAGGGGCGGAGAGATCAAGGCAAGGCAAACCTCGTGAGGTTCCAATGACGTGAGCCATGACGATCGAGACCAGGCGGGCGCCAGCGCGCACACTGCCCTTGTTTCCTCTTTGGTGCTAAGGAGGCAAGCGCAGACGAAGAGTACCGAGGCGTCAAGCAAAGGTTTCCATATTGGTGCAACAAGACCAAGACCAGCAGGACGACAAGATGGAGGTCACCATGGAGCCCAAGGCGGCGTCACCACTAGAGCCTTTGGCAGGTGATACGTCTCCAACGTATCTATAATTTTTGATTGCTCCATGCTATATTATCTACTGTTTTGGACTATATTGGGCTTTATTTTCCACTTTTATATTATTTTTGGGACTAACCTATTAACCGGAGGCCCAGCCCAGAATTGCTGTTTTTTGCCTATTTCAGTGTTTCGAAGAAACGGAATATCAAACGGAGTCCAAACGGAATAAAATCTTCGGGAACGTGATTTTCTCACCGAACGTGATCCAGGAGACTTGGACCCTGCTCCAAGGAACACAAGAGGCGGTCACGAGGGTGGGGGGGGGGCGCCCCCCTAGGGCGTGCCCCCTGCCTCATGGGCCCCTCATTGCTCCTCCGGCGTACTTCTTCCTCCTATATATACACACGTACCCCCAAACAATCAGAACAGGAGCCAAAAACCTAATTCCACCGCCGCAACTTCCTGTATCCACAAGATCCCATCTTGGGGCCTGTTCCGGAGCTCCGCCGGAAGGAGGCCGTCATCACGGAGGGCTTCTACATCATCCTAGCCCCTCCGATGAAGTGTGAGTAGTTTACCTCAGACCTTCGGGTCCATAGTTAGTAGCTAGATGGCTTCTTCTCTCTCTTTGAATCTCAATACAAAGTTCTCCCCCTCTCTTGTGGAGATCTATTCGATGTAATCTTCTTTTTGCGGTGTGTTTGTTGAGACCGATGAATTGTGGGTTTATGATCAAGTCTATCTATGAATAATATTTGAATCTTCTCTGAATTCTTTTATGTATGATTGGTTATCTTTGCAAGTCTCTTCGAATTATCCGTTTGGTTTGGCCAACTAGATTGGTAGTTCTTGCCATGGGAGAAGTGCTTAGCTTTGGGTTCGATCTTGCGGTGTCCTTACCCAGTGACAGAAGGGGCAGCAAGGCACGTATTGTATCGTTGCCATCGAGGATAACGAGATGGGGTTTATTTCATATTGCATGAATTTATCTCTCTACATCATGTCATCTTGCTTAAGCCGTTACTCTGTTTTTAACTTAATACTCTAGATGCATGCTGGATAGCGGTCGATGAGTGGAGTAATAGTAGTAGATGCAGAATCGTTTCGATCTACTTGTCACGGACGTGATGCCTATATACATGATCATGCCTAGATATTCTCATAACTATGCTCAATTCTGTCAATTGCTCAACAGTAATTTGTTCACCCACCGTAGAATACTTATGCTCTTGAGAGAAGCCACTAGTGAAACCTATGGCCCCCGGGTCTATTCTCATCATATCAATCTGCATCACTTTAATCTAGCTTTGCTTTTTTACTTTGCCTTTACTTTTTACTTTGCATCTTTATACCAAAGATACCAAAAATATTATATCTATCAGATCTCACTCTCATAAGTGACCGTGAAGGGATTGGCAACCCCTAATTGCGTTGGTTGCGAGTAGCTATCGTTTTGTGCAGGTACGAGGGACTTGAGCGTGGCCTCCTATTGGATTGATACCTTGGTTCTCAAAAACTGAGGGAAATACTTACGCTACTCTGCTGCATCATCCCTTCCTCTTCGGGGAAAACCAACGCAAGCTCAAGACGTAGCGAGAAGGATTTCTGGCACCGTTGCCGGGGAGTCTACGCAAAAAGTCAACATACCAAGTACCCATCACAATCCCTATCTCTCGCATTACATTATTTGCCATTTGCCTCTCGTTTTCCTCTCCCCCCAATTCACCCTTGTCGTTTTATTCGCCCTCTCTCTCTATCCTCCCTCTCTATTTGCCTCTTTTTGCCCGCTTGTTTTTTGTTTGCTTGTGTGCTAGATTGCTTGTTTGTCGCGATGGCTCAAGATACTACCAAATTGTGTGACTTCACCAATAACAATAATAATGATTTCCTTAGCACTCCGATTGCTCCTCTTACCGATGCTGAATCTTGTGAAATTAATACTGCTTTGTTGATTCTTGTTATGAAAGATCAATTCGCCGGCCTTCCTAGTGAAGATGCCGCTACTCATCTGAATAACTTCGTTGATTTATGTGATATGCAAAAGAAAACAAATGTCAATAATGATGTCGTTAAATTGAAGCTATTTCCTTTTTCGCTTAGAGATCGTGCTAAAGCTTGGTTTTCGTCTTTGCCTAAGAATAGTATTGATTCATGGAACACGTGCAAAGATGCTTTTATCTCTAAGTATTTTCCTCCCGCCAAGATCATCTCTCTTAGAAACGATATTATGAACTTTAAACAACTTGATCATGAACATGTTGCACAAGCTTGGGAGAGAATGAAATTAATGATACGTAATTGCCCTACTCATGGTTTGAATTTGTGGATGATCATACAAAATTTTTATGCCGGATTGAATTTTGCTTCTAGAAATCTTTTAGACTCGGCCGCGGGAGGCACTTTTATGGAAATCACTTTAGGAGATGCTACTAAACAACTAGATAATATTATGGTTAATTATTCTCAATGGCATACTGAAAGATCTTCTAATAAAAAAGTGCATGCGATAGAAGAAATCAATGTGTTGAGTGGAAAGATGGATGAACTTATGAAATTATTTGCTACTAAGAGTGTTTCTTCTGATCCTAATGATATGCCTTTGTCTACTTTGATTGAGAATAACAATGAATCTATGGATGTGAATTTTGTTGGTAGGAATAATTTTGCTAACAACGCTTATAGAGGGAATTTTAATCCTAGGCCATATCCTAGTAATCATTCTAATAATTATGGGAATTCCTACAACAACTCTTATGGAAATTATAATAAGATGCCCTCTGAATTTGAGAATAGTGTTAAAGAATTTATGAATTCACAAAAGAATTTTAATGCTTTGCTTGAGGAGAAATTGCTTAAAGTTGATGATTTGGCTAGAAACGTTGATAGAATTTCTCTTGAGGTTGATTCTTTAAAGCTTAGATCTATTCGTCCTAAGCATGATATCAATGAGTCTCTCAAAGCCATGAGAATTTCCATTGATGAGTGCAAGGAAAGAACCGCTAGGATGCGTGCTTCCAAAGATGCCTTTATTAAAGTGTGTTCCTCCAATTCCTATGAAAATCAAGATGAAGATCTAAAAGTTATTGATGTGTCCCCTATTAAATCTTTGTTTTGCAATATGAATCTTGATGAAACTGAATATGATCTTCCTTTAGCTAGAAGGCGTTCTAAAAATTCGGAGTATTTAGATCTTAATGATGAAATTGATGAAAGTGGGATTGAAAGAAATAAAAATCTAGATGTTGCTAAACCCACTATATTGGATTTCAAGGAATTTAATTATGAAAGTTGCTCTTTAATTGATTGTATTTCCTTGTTGCAATCTGTGCTAAATTCTCCACATGCTTATAGTCAAAAGAAAGCCTTCACCGAACATATTGTTGATGCCTTGATGCAATCTTATGAAGAAAAACTTGAGTTGAAAGTTTCTATCCCTAGAAAACTCTATGATGAGTGGGAACCAACTATTAGAATTAAAATTAAAGATCATGAGTTTTATGCTTTGTGTGATTTGGGTGCTAGTGTCTCCACTATTCCCAAAACTTTGTGTGATTTACTAGATTTCCGCGATTTTGATGATTGCTCTCTAAACTTGCATCTTGCGGATTCCACAATTAAGAAACCTATGGGAAGAATTAATGATGTTCTTATTGTTGCAAATATGAATTATGTGCCCGTAGATTTCATTGTTCTTGATATAGATTGCAATCCTTCTTGCCCTATTATTCTTGGTAGACCTTTCCTTAGAACGGTTGGTGCGATTATTGATATGAAGGAAGGGAATATTAGATTTCAATTTCCATTAAAAAAGGGCATGGAACACTTTCCAAGAAAGAAAATAAAATTACCATATGAAACTATCATGAGAGCCACTTATGGATTGCCTACCAAAGATGGCAATACCTAGATCTATCCTCGCTTTTATGCCTAGCTAGGGGCGTTAAACGATAGCGCTTGTTGGGAGGCAACCCAATTTTATTTTTATTCCTTGATTTTTGCTCCTGCTTAGTAATAAATAAATTATCTAGCCTCTGTTTTGGTTGTGTTCTTTGTGTTTAATTAATGTTTGTGCCAAGTAGAACCGTTGGGAAGACTTGGGGAAAGTCTTGTTGAACTTGCTGTAAAAAATAGAAACTTTAGCGCTCAAGAGAACTGCTGTAATTTTTATTTGAAGAGTGATATTTATTTAATTATTTTTGAAGATGATTAATAGATAAATTCCTCACGTCCAGCAATTTATTTTAGTATTTTTGGGGTTCCAGATCTCGCGCTAGCTACAGATTACTACATACTGTTCTGTTTTTGGCAGATTCTGTTTTTCTTGTGTTGTTTGCTTATTTTGATGAATCTATGGCTAGTAAAATAGTTTATAATCCATAGAGATGTTGGAATACAGTAGGTTTAACACCAATATAAATAAAGAATGAGTTCATTACAGTACCTTGAAGTGGTCTTTTGTTTTCTTTCGCTAACGGAGCTCACGAGTTTTCTATTTTGAGTTTTGTATTGTGAAGTTTTCAAGTTTTGGGTGAATTCTTTTGATGGATCATGGAACAAGGAGTGGCAAGAGCCTAAAATTGGGGATGTCCATGGCACCCCCAAGATAATCCAAGTATACCAAAACATCGAAGCTTGGGAATGCCCCGGAAGGCATCCCCTCTTTCGTCCACTTCCATCGGTAATTTACTTGGAGCTATATTTTTATTCACCAACATGATATGTGTTTTGCTTGGAGCATCTTGTATTATTTGTGTCTTTGTGTCTTAGTATACCACAATCGTCCTTGCTGTACACACCTTTTGAGAGAGCCATACATGAATTAAAATTTGATAAGAATACTCTATGTGCTTCACTTATATCTTTTGAGCTAGATAATTTTGCTCTACGTGCTTCACTTATATCTTTTGAGCGTAGTAGATTTGCTCTATGTGCTTCACTTATATCTTTTGAGCATTATAATTTTGCTCTATGTGCTTCACTTAGATCTTTTAGAAGCACGGTGGTGGATTTGTTTTAAAGAAACTATTGATCTCGCATGCTTCACTTAAATTATTTTGAGAGTCTCTTAATAGCATGGTAATTTGCTTAATAATAATATGCTTGGTATTCAAGATTTGTGAAACTTTCTTTTGAGTGTGTTGAATACTAAGAAAAGATTGAAGCATGATAATTGTTTTGAGATATGGAGGTGATAATATTAAATTCATGCTAGTTGAGTAGTTGTGAATTTAAAGAATACTTGTGTTAAAGTTTGTGATTCCCGTAGCATGCACGTATGGTGAACCGTTATGTGACGAAGTCGGAGCATGATTTATTTCTTGATTGTCTTCCTTATGAGTGGCGGTCGGGGACGAGCGATGGTCTTTTCCTACCAATCTATCCCCCTGGGAGCATGCGCGTAATACTTTGCTTTGATAACTTCTAGATTTTTGCAATAAGTATATGAGTTCTTTATGACTAATGTTGAGTCCATGGATTATACGCACTCTCACCCTTCCACCTTTGCTAGCCTCTCTAATACCGCGCACCTTTCGCCGGTATCATACACCTACCATATACCTTCCTCAAAACAGCCACCATACCTACCTATTATGGCATTTCCATAGCCATTCCGAGATATATTGCCATGCAACTTTCCACCATCTAGTTCATCATGACATATTCATCATTGTCATATTGCTTAGCACGATCATGTAGTTGACATAGTATTTGTGGCAAAGCCACCATTCATAATTTCTTCATACTTGTCACTCTTGATTCATTGCATATCCCGGTACACTGCCGGAGGCATCCATATAGAGTCATACTTTGTTTTAGAATTGATTTGTAATCATTGAGTTGTAAATAAGTGAAAGTGTGATGATCATCATTCAATAGAGCATTGTCCCAAAAAAAAGTGAAAGGCCAAAGAAAAAAAAAGAAGGCCCAAAAAAAGAGGCAATGCTACTATCCTTTTTTCCGCACTTGTGCTTCAAAGTAGCACCATGATATAGCGAGTCTCATATATTGTGCTTCAAAGTAGCACCATGTTCTTCATATAGAGAGTCTCATATGTTGTCACTTTCATATACTAGTGGGAATTTTTCATTATAGAACTTGGCTTGTATATTCCAATGATGGGCTTCCTCAAAATTGCCCTAGGTCTTCGTGAGCAAGCAAGTTGGATGCACACCCACTTAGATTCTTTTGTTGACCTTTCATACATTTATAGCTCTAGTGCATCCATTGCATGGCTATCCCTACTCACTCACATTGATATCTATTGATGGGCATCTCCATAGCCCGTTGATACGCCTAGTTGATGTGAGACTATCTTCCCCTCCTTTTGTCTTCTCCACAACCACCCTTCTATTCCACCTATAGTGCTATATCCATGGCTCACGCTCATGTATTGCATGAAGATTGAAAAAGTTTTGAAAAAGTTAGAGTATGAAACAATTGCTTGGCTTGTCATCGGGGTTGTGCATGATTTAAATACTTTGTGTAGTGAAGATGGAGCATAGCCAGACTATATGATTTTGTAGGGATAACTTTCTTTGGCCATGTTATTTTGAGAAGACATAATTGCTTTGTTAGTATGCTTGAAGTATTATTATTTTTATGTCAATATAAACTTTTGTCTTGAATCTTTCTAATCTGAATATTCATACCACAATTAAGAAGATTTGCATTGAAATTATGCCAAATAGCACTCCGCATCAAAAATTCTCTTTTTATCATTTACCTACTCGAAGACGAGCAGGAATTAAGCTTGGGGATGCCTGATACGTCTCCAACGTATCTATAATTTTTGATTGCTCCATGCTATATTATCTACTGTTTTGGACTATATTGGGCTTTATTTTCCACTTTTATATTATTTTTGGGACTAACCTATTAACCGGAGGCCCAGCCCAGAATTGTAGTTTTTTTTGCCTATTTCGGTGTTTCGAAGAAACGGAATATCAAACGGAGTCCAAACGGAATAAAATCTTTGGGAACGTGATTTTCTCACCGAACGTGATCCTGGAGACTTGGACCCTGCTCCAAGGAACAAAAGAGGCGGTCACGAGGGTGGGGGCACCCCCCTAGGGCGCGCCCCCTGCCTCGTGGGCCCCACGTTGCTCCTCTGGCGTACTTCTTCCTCCTATATATACACACATACCCCCAAACGATCAGAACAGGAGCCAAAAACCTAATTCCACCGCCGCAACTTTCTGTATCCACGAGATCCCATCTTGGGGCCTGTTCCGGAGCTCCACTGGAAGGAGGCCATCATCACAGAGGGCTTCTACATCATCCTAGCCCCTCCGATGAAGTGTGAGTAGTTTACCTTAGACTCTCGGGTCCATAGTTAGTAGCTAGATGGCTTATTATCTCTCTTTGAATCTCAATACAAAGTTCTCCCCCTCTCTTGTGGAGATCTATTCGACGTAATCTTCTTTTTCCGGTGTGTTTGTTGAGACCGATGAATTGTGGGTTTATGATCAAGTCTATCTATGAATAATATTTGAATCTTCTCTGAATTCTTTTATGTATGATTGGTTATCTTTGCAAGTCTCTTCGAACTATCCGTTTGGTTTGGCCAACTAGATTGGTAGTTCTTGCCATGGGAGAAGTGCTTAGCTTTGGGTTCGATCTTGCGGTGTCCTTACCCAGTGATAGAAGGGGCAGCAAGGCACGTATTGTATCCTTGCCATCGAGGGTAACAAGATGGGGTTTATTTCATATTGCATGAATTTATCTCTCTACATCATGTCATCTTGCTTAAGGCATTACTCTGTTTTTAACTTAATACTCTAGATGCATGCTGGATAGCGGTCGATGAGTGGAGTAATAGTAGTAGATGCAGAATCATTTCGATCTACTTGTCACGGATGTGATGCCTATATACATGATCATGCCTAGATATTCTCATAACTATGCTCAATTCTGTCAATTGCTCAACAGTAATTTGTTCACCCACTGTAGAATACTTATGCTCTTGAGAGAAGCCACTAGTGAAACCTATGGCCCCCCGGGTCTATTCTCATCATATCAATCTCCATCACTTTAATCTTGCTTTGCTTTTTTACTTTGCCTTTACTTTTTACTCTGCATCTTTATACCAAAAATACCAAAAATATTATATCTATCAGATCTCACTCTCGTAAGTGACCGTGAAGGGATTGACAACCCCTAATCGCGTTGGTTGCGAGTAGCTATCGTTTTGTGCAAGTACGAGGGACTTGAGCGTGGCCTCCTACTGGATTGATACCTTGGTTCTCAAAAACTGAGGGAAATACTTACGCTACTCTGCTGCATCATCCCTTCCTCTTCGGGGAAAACCAACGCAAGCTCAAGACGCAGCAGTAGGCTAAGACTGCTTTTGTCAGGATAACTTGTACTAGCTGTCCCCTTTCGAATTGGCCGTTGTGGATTCCCTTCCCGCTCAATATTTGGGGAGAGGACCAGGGCCTCTATAAATAGGATTAGCCACCACAGTAGGAGGCAACAAAAACTGGAACTGAGCCTCAGCCATCTCATCTTAGACTAGATCCAACCCATCCTCACACCCACCAAGCACAAGAACACTTCGCCCTAGGAGGCCGTTCTTCCCCTTGTACTGTTCATCCTCAGCCCGAGAAGCAATCCACCACACCACACTCGAGTAGGGTATTACACCACAACGGTGGCCCGGACCAGTATAAATCTTGTGTCTCTTGTGTTGCGAGTTCATCGAGCTTGCCTTTGAGATCATGGCGAGGTTGAGGGCGTGAGTAGGTAGGGGGAGATCTTCGTGCGCACCCCAGTGTTCAAACCTTGAGGGTTTTGCCGGAACCTGTGATCCAACATCTTCGGATACTCACGATTCGGCGAGGGTATTATCTCGAGGGCGCCGTTCTGGGCTGCTATCGACGTCCCACGCGGAGCTATCTACGAGGGAAGCCTTTCCCTTCTTGGACGCCTCCGCCTCCAGATCTGTTGAGAGCTCCCTTTTCCTTCCCCCCTCGAGGAGGGGGAGTTGCTTTCTTCCTCCTCTTCCTCCTCCTTGTCGTCTTCGGCAGCGGAGTGAGTTTCGGCGTCTTCGGACGCCACATCCAAAGTACTCTTGGGATGGAGGCCACCTCTGGTCCCGTTGGCCTTCTTCTCCAGCGCCTTGTAGGGCGCTGGAACTAGCATCTTCGTCAGACGCGGGATGGATGGATCCTCGGGCAGCGGAGCCAAACTCTGAATCCTCTCCACCTTCTTCGTCCAAGCCTGAAAAAACAAATGGGGAAGTTTGGACACCCTCCTTGAATAAGCAGGTAAGGAATACACCTTGCAACAACGGAAAACTTACCGAACTGGCGGGATGAGCCAAGTCATGCCCACGATCCTCGGTGGTCTTTGGCCACATCTCATTGGCCTTGAAGAGCACCTTCCAGATATCTTCGTGTGTGGATCTGAAGAACTATTGCAGGGTCTTGTGCTCGGCCGGATTGAACTCCCACAGGTGGCAAGCCCGGCTCTAGCATGGAAGGATCCGCCGGACTAGCATCACCTGAATCACATCGACAAGCTTGACATTCTTGTCCATCATGCTCCTGATGCGCATCTAGAGTGCTATCAGCTCGTACGATGAAGACCAATCTAGGCCCTTCTCATGCCAGGAGGTAAGCCGCATTGGGGCCCCGGATTTGAATTCGGGAGCCGCGGCCCAGGCAGCATCGCGGGGCTCTGTGACATAGAACCACAATTTCTGCCACCCCTTGACGGTCTCCACGAAGGTGCCTTTGGGCCACGGGACGTTGGACATCTTACTCACCATGGCACCTCCGCACTCCGCGTGCTCACCGCCCACCACCTTCGGCTTCACGTTGAAGGTCTTCAGCCACAGTCCGAAGTGGGGAGGGATGCGGAGGAAAGCCTCACACACGACGATGAATGCCGAGATAGTGAGGAAGGAATTTGGGGCCAGATCATGGAAATCTAGCCCATAGTAGAACATGAGTCCTCGGACAAAGGGGTGGAATGGAAATCCTAGCCCATGGACAAAGTGGGGGATGAAAACTACCCTCTCATGGGGCTCCGGGGTAGGGATGATTTGTCCCTCGGTCAGAAGCCTATGGGCGACCTCCTTGGCCAAATATCCGGCCTCCCGAAGTTGGGTGATGTCCTTCTCCTTGACAGTGGAGGCCATCCACTTGCCCTGCGCTCCGGACATGGTTGGAGTGTTTTCTTGGGGCAGGAAAGATGAGAACTTGGGCGCTGGAGCTCGAGAGTGGGTGGGCGGAAAGAGAGAAGGTGTGGGTGAGAGAAGGGAATCCTTATCTCCTTATAAAGGCAGTGAATATCAAGCGCCCCCCACTCACCTTAAAACTCGCCTGTTCCCAAGGGTTGTGAAAATGGCACGATTGGATTACCCACACCTATATTGATGAGAATCCCGTAATAAGGGAACACGATCTCTACTTTGACAAGACGTGCCAATGAGACCGCATCTCGAAGCAGCGGGCCAAAAAACGGTTCGAAATGGTGACTGGGTGATGACGTGGTGTCGCGTTATCAAAAATTGTCAGCAGATTGGACTAGTGAAATATTATGCTCTCTGCGGTGGTCTGTGGTACTTGTTTTGCAGATCCGGACATGTTAGTCATATTCGAAAACTGTGTTGGAGTATCCTGAGGAGGAACTCGCCTTGCAATGCCGAAGACAATCTACGCGCAGAACACCTCGTCATTGAAGCCTGGTTCAGGGGCTACTGAGGGAGTCCTGGACTAAGGGGTCCTCGGGCGTCCGGCCTGTTGAACATGGGCCGGACTGATGGGCTACAAAGATACAAGACCGAAGACTCTCACCCGTGTCTGGACGGGACTCTCCTTGGCGTGGATGGCACGCTTAGCGTTCGGATATGAAGATTCCTTTCTCCGTAACCGACTTTCTATAACCCTAGTCCCCTCCGATGTCTATATAAACTGGAGGGCTTAGTCCGTAGAGACAATCATAATCAAATAGGCTAGACTTCTAGGGTTTTAGCCATTACGATCTCGTGGTAGATCAACTCTTGTAACCCCCATACTCATCAATATTAATCTAGCAGGAAGTAGGGTTTTACCTCCATCAAGAGGGCCCGAACCTGGGTAAACATTGTGTTCCCTGTCTCCTGTTACCATCAACCTCAGACGCGCAGTTCGGGACCCCCTACCCGAGATCCGCCGGTTTTAACACCAACAGGGAGCAATCAACTAGTTTTCATCAAGCCAACGCAATCAAGAAAGGTGGTCCAACTTGAAGGAGTCAAGATCATCATCATCTAGCTCAAGTGGACTATGTGCAAGGCAAAGGTTTGCCCTTGATAGGTTTTTTATTTTACCGGTCTCATGGTGGTAGTTGGGAGACCGGGTTAGACTATCAAGGGGGGCTCTCAATGAATAGCTTGATCGTATCATTCATAGAGAGCTCAAACCATTACATCCTTGCATCATCGTTATTGGTTCTTGTTTGGTTCTTCTCCTTGTGAGTTTTGGAGCTTACGGTCATCTTGATGACAAGCTCGAGTTCATCAAAAACGGAGTTCACATGCATATTGTATGATGTTTTCGATGTTGGAGGTTATGTTGGTTCTTCTCTGTTGGAGGTTTCACTCCTCTATTTGTTTGGCATACCTCCCATGCCTCTTCTTACTTTTAACAGTCATTGTTTGGATAGTACTAGTCGTCATCTATCCAAAAAGTTTGAGTTTGTTGATTTCGGAGCCCATTTGCAAAAGTTGCGGCTGTTTCGGTCCTACCTGTTTCTTCTGTTTTGCTTGGGCTATTTTGCGGCACCCAAGCGGTAGTACCGCTTGCGGTACTTCCATTATGGACTACCGCAACCACTGCCGCTTGGGAGAAGTCTTATGTGCATGTTTCTGTTGCCTGTTTTCTCTAACGGTAGTACAGCGGTAGTACCGCACCCCCGAACGGTAGTACCGCTTGTGCTTCAATGGTTGTGCTTGTTTATGTTGCCTTTTTTCCCTAAGCTGTAGTAGAGCTATAGTAGAGCGGTAGTACCGCTCAAGCAGTAGTAGAGCGGTACTACCTCTTTGGTAGATCTACATTTCGTGTTTTCTGCCTCGTTGGGCTGTTTTGGCCGTGCTAAGCGGTAGTACCGCTCCTCCAAGCGGTAGTACCGCTTGTGCATGACCTGAGCACATAACGGTTGGATTTGGGAGGTCCTATAAAAGGGGGTCTTCTTCCCCATTGAACCTTATCCTTTGAGCTCGTGTTCTTCCCCCATTGTTGACCTTCTTCGAGCTTGCTATCTCTCAATCCCTCCATGGATTCTTGCTAGTTTTGGGGGGGAAAGAGAGAGGAGATCTAGATCCACATTTCCACCAATCACTTTCTCCTCTATGTGAGGGGAACCCATTGGATCTAGATCTTGGAGTTCTTGGTGTTCTCCTTCTTGTTCCTCCTCTCATCTTCCTCCCTAACATTAGTTGCTTTGGTGGGATTTGGGAGAGAAGGACTTGGGCACTCCGTGTGCCCTTGCCATTACATTTGGTGCATCGGTTTGAGTTCTCTACGGTGATACGTGGAAGTTACAAGTTGAGAAGCTTATTACTCTTGGGTGCTTGGTACCCTTGAGCTTGTTCCTCCTGGGTGCTTGGGCGCCCTAGACGGTTGGTGGTGTTTGAAGCTCAATCATTGTGGTGTAAAGCTTCGAGCAAGCGTCAGGGTCTCCAATTAGGTTGTCGAGATCACACCGAGCAATTTGACGAGTTCCGGGGACCGCCCCAAGGGTTTCCAAAGTGTAGGGTTCGGTAACCGCCCCAAGGGTTTCCATTTGTACGGGTTCGGTGACCGCCCTCAAGGGTGCCTTAGTGGAATCACGACATCTTGCATTGTGCGAGGGCGTGAGGAGATTACGGTGGCCCTAGTGGTTTCTTGTGGAGCATTGTGCCTCCACACCGCTCCAAACGAAGATTAGCATCCGCAAGGGTGTGAACTTCAGAATACATCGTCGTCTCTCTGTGCCTCGGTTATCTCTTACCCGAGCCCTTTACTTATGCATTTTACTTTGTGATAGCCATAGTGTTTCACGTTATATATCTTGCTATCACATAGTTGTTTATCTTGCTTAGCATAAGTTGTTGGTGCACATAGGTGAGCCTAGTTGTTTTGGGTTTTGTGCTTGACAATTTAACCACGAAGGTTTATTCCGCATTTGTTCAAGCCTAAACCGTAATTATTTTAAAGTGCCTATTCACCCCCCTCTAGAAGACATCCTCGATCTTTCAATTGGTATCAGGGCTCCGTCTCTCTTTGTTAGGCTTAACTGCCTAGAGAGTAAATATGTCGGCTAGGGGATTAGGATTCGTTGACACTCTCAGTTTCTATGGCACAAATTTTGATGTTTGGGTAATTCGCATGCTTAATATCTTTAGGGTCATGGACCCAAATTTAGAGCAAATTGTAGATATGAGTTTTTCTCCTCCAAACGGTCCCCAATGATTATCTTTAGAGTATGAGAAAAACTCTTATCTCAATGCTCAAGCTTCTAATGTGCTTTTCGATGCTTTGAGCAATGTAGTTATATTTCAACTCATGCCATTCCGGGATGCTCATGAGTTGTGGACAAAGCTTCAAGATAAATATGGTGCGTCCAAGTTTTGTGGGGATGATTGTTCTCCCTCCACCTCCGGCCGTGTTGCCTTCTCAACTTCTTCTAGTTCACCTACATGTGGTTTTCCACAAGGTAACGACATGGTGACTAGTGGTGTTCATTGCAATGATTATAGTCGGCTTATTGTTGATAATCCTTTATCACTTTCTTTTTGCAATGCTTCATCTTTGGACTTTAGCACTTCGAGCACTCCTAATATCTCACATGCTTGTGTTGATAGTCCGTGCATATCATGTAGACATTGCTTGACTAAATCTCATGATGATATGCTTGCTATGTCTTGTTTCCATGATAGAATGCATCTATTTCCTCGAATTGTTGGGCTAACAATGTAGAGGAAACACAACACCCCATGGAACAAGATGTGGTCTTGAATGGTGCTTCAGTGGATCCTACATCATCATCTATTGTTTTTTTGCCTTATGGCTAAGGCTTCAAAGGTGTCTCCCACTTTGAATACCAATATATCTTGTGATGATATTGATCATGATAAGAATGATGATGATGTTGATAATGATGAAGAGAATGATAATATTGCCTCCTTACAAATTAAGGGGGAAATGGTTTTTAAAGCTCTTCATAAAAATAAAATTGCTCGTTCCAACTTCATGGAAATCATGTCCATTGCCATTGAGGGCAAGAAATATATTGAGGAGTTGAAATCTCATCTCGAGGGGCATGAGATCACCATTGAGAAAATGGAAGGTCATGAGCATGATTACACTAATGAGATTGCAGACCTCTCCCAAGCTCTTGAACTTGAACAAAGCGCCAAGGAATCTCTTGAGGAGACTTTTGCTCTAGAATTATCTAGAGTGAAGGAATCTCATGATAGAGCTCTTGAGGTGGCCAATGATTTTGAAACTAAAAATAAGAAGCTTGAAGTTGCGCGTGCTAAACTCCTTGAGGATTTTGAGCACCTCAAAAATGGCTCAAGGGTCATCAAGGGTGAGCTCATCAAACTCACCGAGTCTCATGCTCAACTTGAAACTTCATATTTAAAAGAGATTGCCAAGTTGCCTTCTCCTCGTGTTGTTAATGATGATGCTTGTGCTACTAACTCTATTTCTTGTGAAGCATCCATATTAAAGGAGAATGTTGAGCTAAAGGCTCAACTTGAGTTGCTATCTAGCATGGGAAATTGCTACAAAGTCAAGAAAAGCTTTCTAGATCTCACGATGATCTTCTTGTTCCCATAATGTGCTAAAACTAGCTCATGAGGCTATCATTGCTAAGGTAACACCTAGTGAGCCTCATGTGGATACTAGCACCATTCCTAATCAAAATGCTATATTGTCATGTGCTAGTCCTCGCAATTCATCTATGCATAACATGAAGGAAATATGCCCTAGAGGCACTAATAAAGTTATTATTTATTTCCTTATATCATGATAAATGTTTATTATTCATGCTAGAATTGTATTAACCGAAACATGATACATGTGTGAATACATAGACAAACAGAGTGTCACTAGTATGCCTCTACTTGACCAGCTCGTTAATCAAAGATGGTTATGTTTCCTAGCCATAGACAAAGAGTTGTCATTTGATTAACGGGATCACATCATTAGGAGAATGATGTGATTGAGTTGACCCATTCTGTTAGCTTAGCACCCGATCGTTTAGTATGTTGCTATTGCTTTCTACATGACTTATACATGTTCCTATGACTATGAGATTATGCAACTCCCGTTTGCCGGAGGAACACTTTGTGTGCTACCAAACGTCACAACGTAACTGGGTGATTATAAAGGAGCTCTACAGGTGTCTCCAAAGGTACATGTTGGGTTGGCATATTTCGAGATTAGGATTTGTCACTCCGATTGTCGGAGAGGTATCTCTGGGCCCTCTCGGTAATGCACATCACTGAAGCCTTGCAAGCATTGCAACTAATGAGTTAATTGTGGGATGATGTATTACGGAACGAGTAAAGAGACTTGCCGGTAACGAGGTTGAACTAGGTATGGGATACCGACGATCGAATCTCAGGCAAGTAACATACCGATGACAAAGGGAACAACGTATGTTGTTATGCGGTCTGACCGATAAAAGATCTTCATAGAATATGTAGGAGCCAATATGAGCATCCAGGTTCCGCTATTGGTTATTGACCGGAGACATGTCTCGGTCATGTCTACGTAGTTCTCGAACCCGTAGGGTCCGCACGCTTAAAGTTCGATGACGGTTATATTATGAGTTTATGTGTTTTGATGTACCGAAGGTAGTTTGGAGTCCCGGATGTGATCACGGACATGACGAGGAGTCTCGAAATGGTCGAGACGTAAAGATCAATATATTGGACGACTAAGTTCGGACACCGGAATGGTTTTGGGGAGTTTCAGGCATATACCGGAGTACCGGGGGGTTACCGGAACCCCCCCCCTCGGAGACTAATGGGCCTATTGGGACCTAGTGGAGAAGAGGAGGGGCGGCCAAGGGCACCCGCGCGCCCCCTTCCCCCCAGTCCGAATTGGACAAGGAGGGGGGTGGCACCCCCCTTTCCTTTCCCCCTCTCTCTCCTTCCCTCTCCTCTCCTACTCCCACATGCAAGGGGGGAGTCCTACTCCTGGTGGGAGTAGGACTCCTCATGGGGCGCGCCTAGGGTGGCCGGCCTCCTCCCCCTCCTCCACTCCTTTATATATGGGGAGGGAGGCACCCTTTGGAGACACAACAATTGATCTCTTGGATCTCTTAGCCGTGTGCGGTGCCCCCCTCCACCATAATCCACCTCGATAATATCTCAGTGGTGCTTAGGGGAAGCCCTGCGTCGGTAGAACATCATCATCGTCACCATGCTGTCGTGCTGACGGAACTCTCCCTCAAATCTCGGCTGGATCGGAGTTCGAGGGACGTCATCGAGTTGAACGTCTGCAGAACTCGGAGGTGTCGTGCGTTCGGTACTTGATCAGTCGGATCGTGAAGACGTACGACTATATCAACCGTGTTGTGCCAACACTTCCACTTTCGGTCTACGAGGGTACGTGGACACACTCTCCCCTCTCGTTGCTATGCATCACCATGATCTTGAGTGTGCGTAGGATTTTTTTTGAAATTACTACGTTCCCCAACAGTGGAATCCGAGCCTGGTTTTATGCGTTGATGTTATATGCACGAGTAGAACACAAGTGAGTTGTGGGCGATACAAGTCATACTGCTTACCAGCATGTCACACTTTCGTTCGGCGGTATTGTTGGATGAAGCAGCCCGGAGTGACATTACGCGTACGCTTACGCGAGACTGGTTCTACCGATGTGCTTTGCACACAGGTGGCTGGCGGGTGTCAGTTTCTCCAACTTTAGTTGAACCGAGTGTGGCTATGCCCGGTCCTTGAGAAGGTTAAAACAGCACTAACTTGACGAACTATCATTGTGGTTTTGATGCCTAGGTAAGAACTGAAGGAAATATGCCCTAGAGGCAATAATAAAGTTATTATTTATTTCCTTATAATCATGATAAATGTTTATTATTCATGCTAGAATTGTATTAACCGGAAACATAATACATGTGTGAATACATAGACAAACAAAGTGTCACTAGTATGCCTCTACTTGACTAGCTCGTTAATCAAAGATGGTTATGTTTCCTGACCATGAACAATGAGTTGTTATTTGATTGACGAGGTCACATCATTAGTTGAATGATCTGATTGACATGACCCATTCCATTAGCTTAGCACCCGATCGTTTAGTATGTTGCTATTGCTATCTTCATGACTTATACATGTTCCTATAACTATGAGATTATGCAACTCCCGTTTACCGGAGGAACACTTTGGGTACTACCAAACGTCACAACGTAACTGGGTGATTATAAAGGAGTACTACAGGTGTCTCCAATGGTACATGTTGGGTTGGGGTATTTTGAGATTAGGTTTTGTCACTCCGATTGTCGGAGAGGTATCTCTGGGCCCTCTCGGTAATGCACATCACATAAGCCTTGCAAGCATTACAACTAATATGTTAGTTGTGAGATGATGTATTACGGAACGAGTAAAGAGACTTGCCAGTAACAAGATTGAACTAGGTATTGGATACCGACGATCGAATCTCGGGCAAGTAACATACCGATGACAAAGGGAACAACGTATGTTGTTATGCGGTCTGACCGATAAAGATCTTCGTAGAATATGTAGGAGCCAATATGGGCATCCAGGTCCCGCTATTGGTTATTGATCGGAGACGTGTCTCGGTCATGTCTACATTGTTCTCGAACCCGTAGGGTCCGCACGCTTAAGGTTACGATGACAGTTATATTATGAGTTTATGCATTTTGATGTACCGAAGGTTGTTCGGAGTCCCGGATGTGATCACGGACATGACGAGGAGTCTCGAAATGGTCGAGACGTAAAGATTGATATATTGGAAGCCTATGTTTGGATATCGAAAGTGTTCCGGGTGAAATCGGGATTTTACCGGATTATCGGGAGGTTACCGGAACCCCCCGGGAGCCATATGGGCCTTATTGGGCTTTAGTGGAAAGGTGAAAGGGGCTGCCCATGGTGGGCTGCACGCCTCCCCCCTCCCCTAGTCCTACTAGGACTAGGAGAGGTGGCCGGCCACCTCCCTCTCTCTTTCCCACTTGGGAATCCTATTTGGAATAGGATTGGGGGGGGGAGTCCTACTCCCGGTAGGAGTAGGACTCCTCCTGCGCCTCCATAGGGCTGGCCGCACCCCTCCCCCTTGGCTCCTTTATATACGGAGGCAGGGGGCACCTTTAGACACACAAGTTGATCCACGTGATCTATTCCTTAGCCGTGTGCGGTGCCCCAGCCACCATATTCCTCGATAATATTGTAGCGGAGTTTAGGCGAAGCCCTGCTGCTGTAGTGCATCAAGATCGTCACCACGCCGTCGTGCTGACGGAACTCTTCCCCGACACTTTGCTGGATCGGAGTTCGGGGATCGTCATCGAGCTGAACGTGTGCTCGAACTCGGAGGTGCTGTAGTTTCGGTACTTGATCGGTTGGATCGTGAAGACGTATGACTACTTCCTCTACGTTGTGTCAGCGCTTCCGCAGTCGGTCTGCATTGGGTACATAGACTACACTCTCCCCTCTCGTTGCTATGCATCACATGATCTTGCGTGTGTGTAGGATTTTTTTTGAAATTACTACGAAACCCAACAGTGGTATCAGAGCCAGGTTATTGATGTTGATGTTATATGCACGAGTAGAACACAAGTGAGTTGTGGGCGATATAAGTCATACTGCCTACCAACATGTCATACTTTGGTTCGGCGGCATTGTTGGACGAGACGACCCGGACCAACCTTAAGCGTACGCTTACGCGAGACCGGTTCCCCTGACGTGCTTTGCACACAGGTGGCTTGCGGGCGACTGTCTCTCCAACTTTAGTTGAACCAAGTATGGCTACGCCCGGTCCTTGCGAAGGTTAAAACGGAGTCTATTTGACAAACTATCGTTGTGGTTTTGATGCGTAGGTGAGATTGGTTCTTGCTTAAGCCCGTAGCAGCCACGTAAAACTTGCAACAACAAAGTGGAGGACGTCTAACTTGTTTTTGCAGGGCATGTTGTGATGTGATATGGTCAAGGCATGATGCTAAATTTTATTGTATGAGATGATCATGTTTTGTAACCGAGTTATCGGCAACTGGCAGGAGCCATATGGTTGTCGCTTTATTGTATGCAATGCAATCGCGATGTAATGCTTTACTTTATTACTAAACGGTAGTGATAGTCGTGGAAGCATAAGATTGGCGAGACGACAACGATGCTACGATGGAGATCAAGGTGTCGCGCCGGTGACGATGGTGATCATGACGGTGCTTCGGAGATGGAGCTCACAGGCACAAGATGATGATGGCCATATCATATCACTTATATTGATTGCATGTGATGTTTATCTTTTATGCATCTTATCTTGCTTTGATTGACGGTAGCATTATAAGATGATCTCTCACTAAATTATCAAGAAGTGTTCTCCCTGAGTATGCACCATTGCCAAAGTTTGTCGTGCCCAGACACCACGTGATGATCGGGTGTGATAAGCTCTACGTCCATCTACAACGGGTGCAAGCCAGTTTTTGCACACGCAGAATACTCAGGTTAAACTTGACGAGCCTAGCATATGCAGATATGGCCTCGGAACACGGAGACCGAAAGGTCGAGCGTGAATCATATAGTAGATATGATCAACATAAACGATGTTCACCATTGAAAACTACTCCATCTCACATGATGATCGGTTATGGTTTAGTTGATTTGGATCACGTAATCACTTAGAAGATTAGAGGGATGTCTATCTAAGTGGGAGTTCTTAAGTAATATGATTAATTGAACTTAAATTTATCATGAACTTAGTCCCTGATAGTATCTTGCTTGTTTATGTTGATTGTAGATAGATGGCTCGTGCTGTTGTTCCGTTGAATTTTAATGCGTTCCTTGAGAAAGCAAAGTTGAAAGATGATGGTAGCAATTACACGGCCTGGGTCCGTAACTTGAGGATTATCCTCATTGCTGCACAGAAGAATTACGTCCTGGAAGCACCGCTGGGTGCCAGGCCTGCTGCTGGAGAAACACCAGATGTTATGAACGTCTGGCAGAGCAAAGCTGATGACTACTCGATAGTTCAGTGTGCCATGCTTTACGGCTTAGAATCGGGACTTCAACGACGTTTTGAACGTCATGGAGCATATGAGATGTTCCAGGAGTTGAAGTTAATATTTCAAGCAAATGCCCGAATTGAGAGATATGAAGTCTCCAATAAGTTCTATAGCTGCAAGATGGAGGAGAACAGTTCTGTCAGTGAGCATATACTCAAAATGTCTGGGTATAATAATCACTTGATTCAATTGGGAGTTAATCTTCCGGATGATTGCGTCATTGACAGAATTCTCCAATCACTGCCACCAAGCTACAAGAGCTTCGTGATGAACTATAATATGCAAGGGATGAACAAGACTATTCCCGAGCTCTTCGCAATGCTGAAAGCTGCGGAGGTAGAAATCAAGGAGCATCAAGTGTTGATGGTTAACAAAACCACTAGTTTCAAGAAAAAGGGCAAAGGGAAGAAGAAGGGGAACTTCAAGAAGAACAGCAAGCAAGTTGCTGCTCAGGAGAAGAAACCCAAGTCTGGACCTAAGCCTGAAACTGAGTGCTTCTACTGCAAGCAGACTGGTCACTAGAAGCGGAACTGCCCCAAGTATTTGGCGGATAAGAAGGATGGCAAGGTGAACAAAGGTATATGTGATATACATGTTATTGATGTGTACCTTACTAGAGCTCGCAGTAGCACCTGGGTATTTGATACTGGTTCTGTTGCTAATATTTGCAACTCGAAACAGGGACTACGGAATAAGCGGGCACTGGCAAAGGACGAGGTGACGATGCGCGTGGGAAACGGTTCCAAAGTCGATGTGATCACGGTCGGCACGCTACCTCTACATCTACCTTCGGGATTAATATTAGACCTAAATAATTGTTATTTGGTGCCAGCGTTGAGCATGAACATTATATCTGGATCTTGTTTAATGCGAGATGGTTATTCATTTAAATCAGAGAATAATGGTTGTTCTATTTATATGAGTAATATATTTTATGGTCATGCACCCTTGAAGAGTGGTCTATTCTTATTGAATCTCGATAGTAGTAATACACATATTCATAATGTTGAAACCAAAAGATGCAGAGTTGATAATGAAAGTGCAACTTATTTGTGGCACTGTCGTTTAGGTCATATCGGTGTAAAGCGCATGAAGAAACTCCATACTGATGGACTTTTGGAACCACTTGATTATGAATCACTTGGTAATTGTGAACCGTGCCTCATGGGCAAGATGACTAAAACACTGTTCTCCGGTACTGTGGAGAGAGCAACAGATTTGTTGGAAATCATACATACCGATGTATGTGGTCCGATGAATATTGAGGCTCGTGGCGGATATCGTTATTTTCTCACCTTCACAGATGATTTAAGCAGATATGGGTATATCTACTTAATGAAACATAAGTCTGAAACATTTGAAAAGTTCAAAGAATTTCAGAGTGAAGTTGAAAATCATCGTAACAAGAAAATAAAGTTTCTACGATCTGATCGTGGAGGAGAATATTTGAGTTACGAGTTTGGTGTACATTTGAAAAACTGTGGAATAGTTTCGCAACTCACGCCACCCGGAACACCACAGCGTAATGGTGTGTCCGAACGTCGTAATCGCACTTTACTAGATATGGTGCGATCTATGATGTCTCTTACAGATTTACCGCTACCGTTTTGGGGTTATGCTTTAGAGATGGCCGTATTCACGTTAAATAGGGCACCATCGAAATCCATTGAGACAACGCCTTATGAACTGTGGTTTGGCAAGAAACCAAAGTTGTTGTTTCTTAAAGTTTGGGGTTGCGATGCTTATGTGAAAAAGCTTCAACCTGATAAGCTCGAACCCAAATCAGAGAAATGTGTCTTCATAGGATACCCAAAGGAAACTGTTGGGTACACCTTCTATCCCAGATCCGAAGGCAATACATTCGTTGCTAAGAATGGATCCTTTCTAGAGAAGGAGTTTCTCTCGAAAGAAGTGAGTGGGAGGAAAGTAGAACTTGACGAGGTAACTGTACCTGCTCCTTTACTGGAAAGTAGTACATCACAGAAAACTGTTTCAGTGACACCTACACCAGTTAGTGAGGAAGCCAATGATAACGATCATGAAACTTCAGATCAAGATACTACTGAACCTCGTAGATCAACCAGAGTAAGATCCGCACCAGAGTGGTACGGTAATCCTGTTCTGGAAGTCATGCTACTAGATCATGATGAACCTACGAACTATGAAGAAGCGATGGTGAGCCCAGATTCCGCAAAGTGGCTTGAAGCCATGAAATCTGAGATGGGATCCATGTATGAGAACAAACTATGGACTTTGGTTGACTTGCCCGTTGATCGGCAAGCAATTGAGAATAAATGGATCTTTAAGAAGAAGACTGACGCTGATGGTAATGTTACTGTCTACAAAGCTCGACTTGTCGCAAAAGGTTTTCGGCAAGTTCAAGGGATTGACTACGATGAGACCATCTCACCCGTAGCGATGCTTAAGTCCGTCCGAATCATGTTAGCGATTACCGCATTTTATGATTATGAAATTTGGCAGATGGATGTCAAAACTACATTCCTGAATGGATTTCTGGAAGAAGAGTTGTATATGATGCAACCGGAAGGTTTTGTCGATCCAAAGGGAGCTAACAAAGTGTGCAAGCTCCAGCGATCCATTTATGGACTGGTGCAAGCCTCTCGGAGTTGGAATAAACGTTTTGATAGTGTGATCAAAGCATTTGGTTTTATACAGACTTTCGGAGAAGCCTGTATTTACAAGAAAGTGAGTGGGAGCTCTGTAGCATTTCTGATATTATATGTGGATGACATATTGCTGATTGGAAATGATATAGAATTTCTGGATAGCATAAAGGGATACTTGAATAAAAGTTTTTCAATGAAAGACCTCGGTGAAGCTGCTTACATATTAGGCATTAAGATCTATAGAGATAGATCAAGTCGCTTAATTGGACTTTCACAAAGCACATACCTTGACAAAATTTTGAAGAAGTTCAAAATGGATAAAGCAAAGAAAGGGTTCTTGCCTGTGTTACAAGGTGTGAAGTTGAGTAAGACTCAATGCCCGACCACTTCAGAAGATAGAGAGAATATGAAAGATGTTCCCTATGCATCAGCCATAGGATCTATCATGTATGCAATGCTGTGTACCAGACCTGATGTGTGCCTTGCTATAAGTTTAGCAGGGAGGTACCAAAGTAATCCAGGAGTGGATCACTGGACAGCGATCAAGAACATCCGGAAATACCTGAAAAGGACTAAGGATATGTTTCTCGTATATGGAGGTGACAAAGAGTTCACCGTAAAAGGTTACGTTGATGCAAGCTTTGACACTGATCCAGACGATTCTAAATCGCAAACCGAATACGTGTTTACATTAAACGATGGAGCTGTCAGTTGGTGCAGTTCTAAACAAAGCGTCGTAGCGGGATCTACATGTGAAGCGGAGTACATAGCTGCTTCGGAAGCAGCGAACGAAGGAGTCTGGATGAAGGAGTTCATATTCGATCTAGGTGTCATACCTAGTGCATCGGGTCCAATGAAAATCTTTTGTGACAATACTGGTGCAATTGCCTTAGCAAAGGAATCCAGATTTCACAAAAGGACCAAACACATCAAGAGACACTTCAATTCCATCCGGGATCTAGTCCAGGTGGGAGACATAGAGATTTGCAAGATACATACGGATCTGAATGTTGCAGACCCGTTGACTAAGCCTCTTCCACGAGCAAAACATGATCAGCACCAAGGCTCCATGGGTGTTAGAATCATTACAGTATAATCTAGATTATTGACTCTAGTGCAAGTGGGAGACTGAAGGAAATATGCCCTAGAGGCAATAATAAAGTTATTATTTATTTCCTTATAATCATGATAAATGTTTAGTATTCATGCTAGAATTGTATTAACCGGAAACATAATACATGTGTGAATACATAGACAAACAAAGTGTCACTAGTATGCCTCTACTTGACTAGCTCGTTAATCAAAGATGGTTATGTTTCCTGACCATGAACAATGAGTTGTTATTTGATTAACGAGGTCACATCATTAGTTGAATGATCTGATTGACATGACCCATTCCATTAGCTTAGCACCCGATCGTTTAGTATGTTGCTATTGCTATCTTCATGACTTATACATGTTCTTATAACTATGAGATTATGCAACTCCCGTTTACCGGAGGAACACTTTGGGTACTACCATACGTCACAACGTAACTGGGTGATTATAAAGGAGTACTACAGGTGTCTCCAATGGTACATGTTGGGTTGGCATATTTCGAGATTAGGTTTTGTCACTCCGATTGTCGGAGAGGTATCTCTGGGCCCTCTCGGTAATGCACATCACATAAGCCTTGCAAGCATTACAACTAATATGTTAGTTGTGAGATGATGTATTACGGAACGAGTAAAGAGACTTGCCAGTAACAAGATTGAACCAGGTATTGGATACCGACGATCGAATCTCGGGCAAGTAACATACCGATGACAAAGGGAACAACGTATGTTGTTATGCGGTCTGACCGATAAAGATCTTCGTAGAATATGTAGGAGCCAATATGGGCATCCAGGTCCCGCTATTGGTTATTGACCGGAGATGTGTCTCGGTCATGTCTACATTGTTCTCGAACCCGTAGGGTCCACACGCTTAAGGTTACGATGACAGTTATATTATGAGTTTATGCATTTTGATGTACCGAAGGTCGTTCGGAGTCCCGGATGTGATCACGGACATGACGAGGAGTCTCGAAATGGTCGAGACATAAAGATTGATATATTGTAAGCCTATGTTTGGATATCGGAAGTGTTCCGGGTGAAATCGGGATTTTACCAGATTACCGGGAGGTTACCGGAACCCCCCGGGAGCCATATGGGCCTTATTGGGCTTTAGTGGAAAGGTGAAAGGGGCTGCCCATGGTGGGCTGCACGCCTCCCCCCTCCCCTAGTCCTACTAGGACTAGGAGAGGTGGCCGGCCACCTCCCTCTCTCTTTCCCACTTGGGAATCCTATTTGGAATAGGATTGGGGGGGGGGGAGTCCTACTCCCGGTAGGAGTAGGACTCCTCCTGCGCCTCCATAGGGCTGGCCGCACCCCTCCCCCTCGGCTCCTTTATATACGGAGGCAGGGGGCACCTTTAGACACACAAGTTGATCCACGTGATCTATTCCTTAGCCGTGTGCGGTGCCCCAGCCACCATATTCCTCGATAATATTGTAGCGGAGTTTAGGCGAAGCCCTGCTGCTGTAGTGCATCAAGATCGTCACCACGCCGTCGTGCTGACGGAACTCTTCCCCGACACTTTGCTGGATCGGAGTCCGGGGATCTTCATCGAGCTGAACGTGTGCTCGAACTCGGAGGTGCCGTAGTTTCGGTACTTGATCGGTTGGATCGTGAAGACGTACGACTACTTCCTCTACGTCGTGTCAGGGCTTCCGCAGTCGGTCTGCGTTGGGTACGTAGACTACACTCTCCCCTCTCGTTGCTATGCATCACATGATCTTGCGTGTGCGTAGGAATTTTTTTGAAATTACTACGAAACCCAACAAGAACGGTTCTTGCTCAGCCCGTAGCAGCCACATAAAACTTGCAACAACAAAGTAGAGGACGCCTAACTTGTTTTTGCAGGGCATGTTGTGATGTGATATGGTCAAGACATGATGCTATATTTTATTGTATGAGATGATCATGTTTTGTAACCTAGTTATCGGCAACTGGCAGGAGCCATATGGTTGTCGCTTTATTGTATGCAATGCAATTGCCCTGTAATGCTTTACTTTATCACTAAGCGGTAGTGATAGTCGTAGAAGCAATAGTTGGCGAGACGACAATGATTCTACGATGGAGATCAAGGTGTCGCACCGGTGACGATGGTGATCATGACGGTGCTTCGGAGATGGAGATCACAAGCACAAGTTGATGATGGCCGTATCATATCACTTATATTGATTGCATGTGATGTTTATCCTTTATGCATCTTATTCTTCTTTGATTGATGGTAGCATTATAAGATGATCTCTCACTAAATTTCAAGATAAAAATGTTCTCCCTGAGTATGCACCATTGCCAAAGTTCGTCGTGCCGAGACACCACATGATGATCGGGTGTGATAAGGTCTACGTGCATCTACATCGGGTGCAAGCCAGTTTTGCACACGCAGAATACTCGGGTTAAACTTGATGAGCCTAGCATATGCAGATATGGCCTCGGAACACTGAGACCGAAAGGTCGAGCGTGAATCATATAGTAGATATGATCAACATAGTGATGTTCACCATTGAAAACTACTCCATTTCACGTGATGATCGGTTATGGTTTAGTTGATTTGGATCACGTGATCACTTAGATGATTAGAGGGATGTCTATCTAAGTGGGAGTTCTTTAGTAATATGATTAATTGAACTTAAATTTATCATGAACTTAGTACATGATAGTATTTTTGCATGTCTATGTTGTTGTAGATAGATGGCTCATGTTGTTGTTCCGTTGAATTTTAATGCGTTCCTTGAGAAAGCAAAGTTGAAAGATGATGGTAGCAATTACACGAACTGGGTCCGTAACTTGAGGATTATCCTCATTACTGCACAGAAGAATTACGTCCTGGAAGAACCGCTAGGTGCCAAACCTGCTGCAGGAGAAACACCAGATGTTATGAACGTCTGGCAGAGCAAAGCTGATGACTACTCGATAGTTCAGTGTGCCATGCTTTACGGCTTAGAACCGGGACTTCAACGATGTTTTGAACGTCATGGAGCATATGAGATGTTCCAGGAGTTGAAGTTAATATTTCAAGCAAATGCCTGGATTGAGAGATATGAAGTCTCCAATAAGTTCTACAGCTACAAGATGGAGGAGAATAGTTCTGTTAGTGAGCATATACTCAGAATGTCTGGGTATAACAATCACTTGATTCAACTAGGAGTTAATCTTCTGGATGATAGAGTCATTGACAAAATTCTTCAATCACTGCCACCAAGCAACAAGAGCTTCATGATGAACTATAACATGCAAGGGATGGATAAGACAATTGCCGAGCTCTTCGCAATGCTAAAGGCTGTGGAGGTAGAAATCAAGAAGGAGCATCAAGTGTTGATGGTCAATAAGACCACCAGTTTCAAGAAAAAGGGCAAAGGGAAGAAGAAGGGGAACTTCAAGAAGAACAGCAAACAAGTTGTTGATCAAGAGAAGAAACCCAAGTCTGGACCTAAGCCTGAGACTGAGTGCTTCTACTGCAAGCAGACTGGTCACTGGAAGCGGAACTGCCCCAAGTATTTGGCGGATAAGAAGGATGGCAAGGTGAACAAAGGTATATGTGATATACATGTTATTGATGTGTACCTTACCGTACCAGAGCTCGCAGTAGCACCTGGGTATTTGATACTGGTTCTATTGCTAATATTTGCAACTCGAAACAGGGACTACGGATTAAGCAAAGACTGGCTAAGGACGAGGTGACGATGCGCGTGGGAAATGGTTCAAAAGTCGATGTGATCGCCGTCGGCACGCTACCTCTACATCTACCTTCGGGATTAGTTTTAGACCTAAATAATTGTTATTTGGTGCCAGCGTTGAGCATGAACATTATATCTGGATCTTGTTTGATGCGAGACGGTTATTCATTTAAATCCGAGAATAATGGTTGTTCTATTTATATGAGTAATATCTTTTATGGTCATGCACCCTTGAAGAGTGGTCTATTTTTGTTGAATCTCAATAGTACTGATACACATATTCATAATGTTGAAGCCAAAAGATGCAAAGTTGATAATGATAGTGCAACTTATTTGTGGCACTGCCGTTTGGGTCATATTGGTGTAAAGCGCATGAAGAAACTCCATACTGATGGACTTTTGGAATCACTTGATTATGAATCACTAGGTACTTGCGAACCATGCCTCATGGGCAAGATGACTAAAACGCCATTCTCTGGAACTATGGAGCGAGCAACTGATTTGTTGGAAATCATACATACTGATGTATGTGGTCCAATGAATGTTGAGGCCCGTGGCGGGTATCGTTATTTTCTCACCTTCACAGATGATTTAAGCAGATATGGGTATATCTACTTAATGAAACATAAGTCTGAAACTTCTGAAAAGTTCAAAGAATTTCAGAGTGAAGTTGAAAATCATCATAACAAGAAAATAAAGTTTCTACGATCTGATCGTGGAGGAGAATATTTGAATTACGAGTTTGGTCTACATTTGAAACAATGCGGAATAGTTTCACAACTCTCGCCACCCGGAACACCACAGCGTAATGGTGTGTCCGAACGTCGTAATCGTACTTTACTAGATATGGTGCGATCTACGATGTCTCTTACTGATTTACCGCTATCGTTTTGGGGTTAGGGCACCATCGAAATCCATTGAGACAACGCCTTATGAACTGTGGTTTGGCAAGAAACCAAAGTTGTTGTTTCTTAAAGTTTGGGGTTGCGATGCTTATGTGAAAAAGCTTCAACCTGATAAGCTCGAACCCAAATTGGAGAAATGTGTCTTCATAGGATACCCAAAGGAAACTGTTGGGTACACCTTCTATCACAGATCCGAAGGCAAGACATTCGTTGCTAAGACTGGATCCTTTCTAGAGAAGGAGTTTCTCTCGAAAGAAGTGAGTGGGAGGAAAGTAGAACTTGATGAGGTAACTGTACCTACTTCCTTATTGGAAAGTAGTTCATCACAGAAACCGGTTCCTGTGACGTCTACACCAATTAGTGAGGAAGTTAATGATGATGATCATGAAACTTCAGATCAAGTTGTTACTGAAACTCGTAGGTCAACCAGAGTAAGATCCGCACCAGAGTGGTACGGTAATCCTGATCTAGAGGTTATGTTACTAGACCATGACAAACCTACGAACTATGAAGAAGTGATGGTGAGCCCAGATTCCGCAAAATGGCTTGAGGCCATGAAACATGAGATGGGATCCATGTATGAGAACAAAGTATGGACTTTGGTTGACTTTCCTGATGATCGGCAAGCGACCGAGAATAAATGGATCTCCAAGAAGAAGACTGACGCTGACGGTAATGTTACTGTCTATAAAGCTCGACTTGTTGCAAAAGGTTTTCGACAAGTTCAAGGGATTGACTACGATGAGACCTTCTCACCCATAGCGATGCTTAAGTCTATCCGAATCATGTTAGCAATTGCCGCATTTTATGATTATGAAATTTGGTAGATGGATGTCAAAACTGCATTCCTGAATGTATTTCTGGAAGAAGAGTTGTATATGATGCAACCAGAGGGTTTTGTCGATCCAAAGGGAGCTAACAAAGTGTGCAAGCTCCAGCGATCCATTTATGGACTGGTGCAAGCCTCTCGGAGTTGGAATAAACGCTTTGATAGTGTGATCAAAGCATTTGGTTTTATACAGACTTTCGGAGAAGCCTGTATTTACAAGAAAGTGAGTGGGAGCTCTGTAGCATTTCTGATATTATATGTGGATGACATATTACTGATTGGAAATGATATAGAATTTCTGGATAGCATAAAGGGATACTTGAATAAGAGTTTTTCAATGAAAGACCTCGGTGAAGCTGCTTACATATTAGGCATTAAGATCTATAGAGATAGATCAAGACGCTTAATTGGACTTTCACAAAGCACATACCTTGACAAAGTTTTGAAGAAGTTCAAAATGGATCAAGCAAAGAAAGGGTTCTTGCCTGTGTTACAAGGTGTGAAGTTGAGTCAGACTCAATGCCCGACCACTGCAGAAGATAGAGAGAAAATGAAAGATTTTCCCTATGCTTCAGCCATAGGCTCTATCATGTATGCAATGCTGTGTACCAGACCTGATGTGTGCCTTGCTATAAGTCTAGCAGGGAGGTACCAAAGTAATCCAGGAGTGGATCACTGGACAGCGGTCAAGAACATCCTGAAGCACCTTAAAAGGACTAAGGATATGTTTCTCGTATATGGAGGTGACAAAGAGCTCATCGTAAACGGTTACGTTGATGCAAGCTTTGACACTGATCCGGACGATTCTAAATCGCAAACCGGATATGTGTTTACATTAAACGGTGGAGCTGTCAGTTGGTGCAGTTCTAAACAAAGCGTTGTGGCGGGATCTACATGTGAAGCAGAATACATAGCTGTTTCGGAAGCAGCAAACGAAGGAGTCTGGATGAAGGAGTTCATATCCGATCTAGGTGTCATACCTAGTGCATCGGGTCCAATGAAAATCTTTTGTGACAATACTGGTGAAATTGCCCAAGAGAACCAAGCACATCAAGAGACGCTTCAATTCCATCCGGGATCTAGTCTAGGTGGGAGACATAGAGATTTGCAAGATACATACGGATCTGAATGTAGCAGACCCGTTGACTAAGCCTCTTCCACAAGCAAAACATGATCAACACCAAGGCTCCATGGGTGTTAGAATCATTACAGTATAATGTAGATTATTGACTCTAGTGCAAGTGGGAGACTGAAGGAAATATGCCCTAGAGGCAATAATAAAGTTATTATTTATTTCCTTATATCATGATAAAAGTTTATTATTCATGCTAGAATTGTATTAACCGGAAACATAATACATGTGTGAATACATAGACAAACAGAGTGTCACTAGTATGCCTCTACTTGACTAGCTCGTTAATCAAAGATGGTTATGTTTCCTAACCATGGACAAAGAGTTGTCATTTGATTAACGGGATCACATCATTAGTTGAATGATCTGATTGACATGACCCATTCCATTAGCTTAGCACCCGATCGTTTAGTATGTTGCTATTGCTTTCTTCATGACTTATACATGTTCCTATGACTACGAGATTATGCAACTCCCGTTTGCCGGAGGAACACTTTGTGTGCTACCAAACGTCACAACGTAACTGGGTGATTATAAAGGAGCTCTACAGGTGTGTCCAAAGGTACATGTTGGGTTGGCGTATTTCGAGCTTAGGATTTGTCACTCCGATTGTCGGAGAGGTATATCTGGGCCCTCTCGGTAATGCACATCACTTAAGCCTTGCAAGCATTGCAACTAATGAGTTAGTTGCGGGATGATGTATTACGGAACGAGTAAAGAGACTTGCCGGTAACGAGGTTGAACTAGGTATGGGATACCGACGATCGAATCTCGGGCAAGTAACATACCGATGACAAAGGGAACAACGTATGTTATTATGCGGTCTGACCGATAAAAGATCTTCGTAGAATATGTAGGAGCCAATATGAGCATCCAGGTTCCGCTATTGGTTATTGACTGGAGACGTGTCTCGGTCATGTCTACATTGTTCTCGAACCCGTAGGGTCCGCACGCTTAAGGTTACGATGATAGTTATATTATGAGTTTATGCATTTTGATGTACCGAAGGTTGTTCGGAGTCCCGGATGTGATCACGGACATGACGAGGAGTCTCGAAATGGTCGAGACATAAAGATTGATATATTGGAAGCCTATGTTTGGATATCGGAAGTGTTCCGGGTGAAATCGGGATTTTACCGGAGTACCGGGAGGTTACCGGAACCCCCCGGGAGGTATATGGGCCTTAGTGGGCCTTAGTGGAAGAGAGGAGAGGTGGCCATAGATGGGCCGCGCGCCCCTCCCCCCCTTGGTCCGAATAGGACAAGGAGTGGGGGCTGGCCCCCCTTCCTCCTCTCTCTCCTCTTTCCCCCCCTCCGCGAATCCTATTCCAACTAGGAAAGGGGGGGCGCCACCTCTTGGCCGGCCAGCCCCCCCTTCGAGCCTTTATATACGGAGGCACGGGGCACCCTTAGAGACACAAGTTGATCGACGTGATCATATTCTTAGCCGTGTGCGGTGCCCCCTTCCACCATAGTCCTCGATAATATTGTAGCAGTGCTTAGGCGAAGCCCTGCGACGGTAGTACATCAAAATCGTCACCACGCCGTCGTGCTGACGGAACTCTTCCCCGACACTTTGCTGGATCGGAGTCCGGGGATCGTCATCGAGCTGAACGTGTGCTAGAACTCGGAGGTGCCGTAGTTTCGGTGCTTGATCGGTCGGGCCGTGGAGACGTACGACTACATCAACCAAGTTAACGCTTCCGTTGTCGATCTACAAGGGTACGTAGATCACACTCTCCCCCTCTCGTTGCTATGCATCACCATGAACTTGCGTGTGCGTAGGAATTTTTTGAAATTACTACGAAACCCAACATGTTTGCCTTACATAAAAGTAGTGATTGTCAGTATCATGCATGAATGAGTTCTGAAGAGAGAATTTTATTGCTTTTTCTTGTCGGTTTTACTTGACAATTCAAAATCAATAAAGTGGAAGGAAGTTAGCAAGGCAGCGGATAAAGGTGCTCCTTCCGAACGGAGGTCCTCTACAGTTTCTACTCCTCCACACCCCCAAGATGATTTCCAAGACAACACATGCATAGACACTCAACAAAGCTGTGTTTATGATGAGCACGTCTCCCCTAGTGCAGCATCACCGGTGCTCCCTCTAACTTGGCACTGTTATATGTGGTTGCATGTTATGTGTGATGTCTAGCTTGTATTGCTTCTAAGTTTGTTGAATTCCATTTGCTTACTTTACACATTATACTTGAATAAGACACGTGTTCCTGTTTCTAGAACATACAATATCTGTCTATCACACCATGTTCTTACATCAAATTACTACAGTTGTGTAACCTGCAACAATCACTTATCATAAGACACATTTGACTTCGGAGTGTGATATAGGTTACATCTCACATTCTTTTCTAGCTTGTTCTACTAATTTTTTGAAATGGCACTTATGACGAGACAGTTTTAACTTGGTAGAGTGATATTCGTTGCATCTTTCATATGGTGTCTAGCTTTCATTGCTTCTAATTTGTTGAAATGCTTTCTCCTTAGATTACACATCATAAGCTATGAATATGCAATGCTGTGAATATGCAATGGCACTAATGATGAGAGACCTCTAACATGGTAGTGTGATGTTGTTTGCATCTTGCATGTGATTTATTTCTTGTACTGCTTCACATTTGTTTAAAAGCCATTTATGATGAGACACTGTTAACTTGGCAGAGCGATATTTGTAGCATCTTTCATATGGTGTCTACCTTCCATTGCATTGCTTCTAATTTGGTGAAATGTCTTCTTAGTTTACACATCATAGTTCTGGTTATCTCTTCCGTCCTGTTTTTCATACATATTACATCCTACTATCATGTGGTTGTCTAACATCAAAGTTCAGTTAGTCTGCATCACACATCAATTTGTTTGGAAGAACTAAATTGTTATTCGTTTTTCTTGTCGGCTTGACTTAACATGGCACGGAGAAAGAGGAAGAAACACAGAATGGCAGGGAATGAGAAGCGGATGAATCCTGCAGATTTTGCTGGTACTGATGGTGCAATAGAAGGTCAAAGTCCAGCGGAAAATTCTACAAAAACGACATCCCATGCTACACGAGTTACAAAAAAAGCCAAACAGAAACAAATAGCTGCCACCAAACAAGCAGAGACAACCCTAGTTCTTGCAACACCTACCATAGTACTACCAGCTGCACGACTTACTCGTGCGTCAACTGAGCTAGCGACACGTTCCCAAGATCCCTTGCCACCTGACACTACTTCCCAAGCACTCTTGACACAAGACGAGTTGGCAATATCAGATGAACCTTGTGAGCTTCAACAACAAGAAGGCAGTTGCTGGAGTCAAGTTACAGTTGCATGCTTCTTTATATGTAGTCTCACAGTTTGATGTACACTAACACTTCCTATGTTCGTTGTTGGACTAGCACCTAGGCGCAAGAGGAAACAAACATCAGGGATAATGCTCGATAGGTTAACTAAATCTAGAGGAGGAAGAATGGAGATCCGTTTTGAGGCAGGTTTAAAAAGGCCACATGATGCTACAAAGTCAGCCAAGTTAGTATCAGAGGCGGCGGTTGCCGTTAGGTGTCATGTACGTATCCTCCCAACATGGATTCAGTACATGAATGACAAAGACAAAACCCAGTTCAACACCTTCATCGACCATTTATCTGTAAGTATGGTTATGTATGGAAACTAGTAATATCATCTTGCTCTGTCCCATACTTTCTAGGTTGCTGATAATGAGACTCCCATAATTTTCAACAGATGAGGTTCAAGTTAGATAGCCAAGATGATGCAACCAGACAAGCTTGCACCCATGTTTTCAAGTCTGCTCTGCGACAATATCGGTATAACTTGAGGAAAACTCACTTTGAAGGCAAGGCTAACAGTGAACTTTCCCAAACATCTCCAGTTGAAAATATATCGGATGAAGACTGGAGGGGCCTTATTAAACACTGGTCTGATCCGAAGTATCAGGTACATTATATATATGTGATCAGATCACATGTTGAAGTCCTATTTATGCATGTGCCACACAAATCTATCTTCTTGTAGGTGAACTGTTCAAAGAACAAGGCCAACCATACGAAAGTGAAATTCCAACAAACGACAGGATCTCGTAGCTATATTGCACACTGCGAGGCTCTTGTAATTAGCTGCTGTTTCACTCTTTTCGCTGTACCATATTATCCGATCTATATTGACTTGTTCGAAATGCAGAGGAAAGCCCGCAAGGACCAAAAAGTACCTGAACCAGATGCTGTGGAAATCTTCAAGGACTGTCACACCAGCAAGAAGAAGGGCATGACTACACCATTCAAAGCCGCTGTTGTAAGTCCTTAATCCTCATGCCTTTTAACTACTACTTACTCTGACTTGTGCCTTGAACGGCATGGTTTGCAGCCAATGTCTATTACTCTTTTCAATTTTATACACAATTGTCTTAGCGTATCATTGCACCTTACAAGGTTTAAAAGAGAGGAGTGATGTTCCTTTGATCTTGACCCGTAATCTAGTTCTGTGCTGGACTTGCCCACACAATGTTACAATTGTCTGTTTGTCTGTTCTCAGTTGTTTTGTGATATGAATGACGTCATACTATGCTTACCGTATTATAAACTTCGTCTCTTTATCCTTAGCCCTCAATACAATGTGAAGAAATAGACAATACATTAGCGATGGAACATGGTCATATGTTTGGAACCTGGTTTTATTGTGTACTTTGCAATAAAATACAACTAATATTTTACATGGGTTCACCAGAATAAGTGTTGTATATAGACCAAAGCTATTTTGTTTGGTTTTGCTGCCTCCTTAATATCTTCTGTTCTGGTACTACTAATGTAAAACCTCAACTTTTCAGCAAGCTATGGAAAAATGGTGGAACCGCCACCTTCTAAAGGTGGCGAGGCAACTATAACCGCAATGTCAGCTCTTGCTGCAGTGGGTCAGTACCTGTCCACTAACAGTGCCAAAAGCACATTCCTACGTAATACTGGGTTGGTTGTTAAGGCAATATCGTCCAAACTACCTCATGATCAAGATATGCAAGCTCAAAGCAATGTTGTATCTGCGCTCCAGACACAAGTCCATTCCCTAACAGAGACCCTTTGTGAAACAAGGAGAAACATTGCTCAATGTCGTCAAGATATGCATGGTTTTGAAACCAGACTATCAGACATTTGCTATGTTGTTCAGGAGCCTAGGGGAAATGAAGGCGAGGGTTATGGTGCTCCATCGGACAATACAACATGAAAATGTAACAGTCAGGTCAAATGAACTGAGCTTCTGAACTTCTGGTGGTGCATTTATCTGCTAGACTGTTAAGTTTTATGCCAACCTTCCTTTTGTTATATAGTTGTAATTTGTTTTGGTGCGATACAAAATTTATTTTTAACGTGCAGCCATCGGCTGAAGAAAACAGCAAGCCATTTTTGTATAGTGTAGGATGTTCCCTATATTTGCACTGGTGGCGATCTTTGATGCCGAGTGGATGTAATCTGTGCAATCGCCTTAATAGCCTAGTGTTAGTTTCGGCCTTATTTATTTCCTAGTCTTCTTTTTCCCTGGTTTGCTAGTGGACGCAACTACCATGGGCCATATACGGGCCGTAGGATCCATGGGTCTCCTACGGGCCGTCGATAAATGGGCCTGTAATCGGTGGGCCTCGGGCCGTCGGATAAATGGGTCTACAAGGGCCGTAATCGGGCATAATTGGTATCGGCCTAGCACGGTAACAAGCCGTTAACAGGCCGTAGGACAGCAAAGGCTTAATTCTGTCACAGGCATAACGGGTCGCTAATGGGCCAGAATATAGGACGGGCTGGAAACGGCGCAACGGGTTAACAGGCCAGAAACGGGCCGACTCTTACCATGGGCCGAATTTGGCCCATTAGGGTAACAGGCTAGTAACGGGCCGACTCTTGCCATGGGCCGAATTTGGCCCATTAGGGGAATAGGCCAGTAACGGGCCAACTCTTGCCATGGGCCAAATTTGGCCCATTAGGGGAACAAGCCAGTTACGGGCCGGAAGTAATCGAGGGCCGAAAAGGAGCCCAAGAACGTATGGGCCGTCAATAGGCCGAAAGCTAACACGGGCTGGAAACGGCCCATGTAAATCACGGGCCGTTAACGTGTATAAAGAAAATTACTATTCATTATGGGCTAGAGTCACCGTGGGCCTGTAAAGGGCTGGAAGATACGAAGGTCTCATATGGGCCGAAAGACATCGTGGGCCATACATGGGCCGAAAGTGAAATGGGCTGGTGTTATATTCAACGGCCCACATGACGTTGTTGGGTTGATTTCCTTTAGGGCCTAACGGGTCATGAGTTAACGGGCCGTAAAATGGGCTATTTGCGAAGAGACCGTTAACACGCTTTTCATGGGCCAGCCCGTTAACTTTTGACCAAGTTAAACAGGCCGGCTTTGTAAGCTAAATGGGCCAGTGGTGGGCCTTGGCACGTGTCGACATATAATAGGCGCCTATCTGACCCACTGACGAGCTGACACGTGTTTTGTCCGGCCAATAAGAATTTTACACGTGGAAATTTCCCATTGGTCGGGGCTGTTAACGGGTTATCGGATCCAAAACCCGACCCGATAGCTTAACGGCGTTCCGTTACGGTGGATGCCACGTGTCGGTCACCCTTGACGAAAGCACTTCTGTGACGCGCGATTTATCGTCATGGAAGTGGACACTTCTGTTGGGGATATTACTACTAGGCGTAAACCGGCCTATCTGGGCCGGGTTAACTTCGTCAGTAGTTAAGTATGTTAAAGCCCAAGAAGACAGAGGAGGGCTCAAGGCCCATGGTCGGTTCAAGGCCTGTAGCCGTAAACCGGCGTTGGTAGTTAACTTGTATTGTAAGTTTGGAATAAGTAGAGACCAAACCGGACACATCTATGAGCCGGTATTGGGACTCTGTAAGCCGACGGGAGTCACCCGTGTATATAAGGGGACGACCCGGCGGCGGTTCAAGGACAACAGACAACAACTCGAGACATAGGCGAAGCTTGTTCGCTCCCTAGTCATCGAGACCCCATCAATTCCGTCACAACTAGACGTAGGCTTTTACCTTCACCGAAGGGGCCGAACTAGTATAAACTCTCTTGCGTCCCTGTGTCCGCTTTAACCCCTTCAAGCTACCAGTCGCGATGGCTCCACGACTAAGTCCTTTCTCTAGGACATCTGTCGTGACAAAACCACGACAGTTGGCGCCCACCGTGGGGCTATCGCACGATGGTTTCAAGTTCTTGGAGGGCCGCTTTGAAGGACTCGAGGGCTACGCCGTAGGCCGGATGACTAAGAGTCATCGCAGCAAGCTCTACATCGACGATGCAGGCTGGGGCCCCGAGGCCGGCTCAATTGAGTACGGGTACCGGGTCCCCTTTGGAAGCATTCACATTTTCATTGGCAAAATCGGTGAACCGGGCCCTGAGCCGGACATCTGCACCGACCTCGTCGAGACGGCTCAGTGTGCGCGATCCGCCCGGGTTAAACCAACCATGAAGCATGCCTTCGTGGGAGTCATCCATGGAGGAAGTTATGAGGATGGATCGGAATCTCGCAGCGATGCCGTCGTTTGTTCCGATGACGAGTCATCGACCGGAGAAACCGAATCTCTTTATCAGCTACAAGACGGCCGGATTGGGGGCTGTTCCGATGGCGACAGTATTCTGGACCCCTCTGATCTGCCCAACCAGGCTGGAATATTCATGACTGGCACACAAGTAGCGCTTCATTCTTCGACCGCTGCAGCAACAACCTTCGGTTCAGCAGTAGCGACGGCTGCCGGGGCAGGAGGCCCTATGCGCCCGCCGGCCCAAGTTCTATCAGAGCTGTTTGATGCATTGGTTGTGCTTATGGCGGAGGCTAATCCGGCGGATCAGGGCGTTCACAACGCCGAGATTGCAAAAGTGAAGGAACAGATCACCCAGGCCAAGGCAGATCTGGCAGCTGAGGACACCAGGTGGCCACGGAGCGGGCCGCTTTAGACGCACAAGCCTACAGGCTCATGTTGGACCAGAGTGCGTCGCAGGAAGTCATGAGGAGGAAGTACCGATCCCGTTTGCCTCCGGTTTTTGAGGTCAGAGACCTTTTCAACACTCCAGGAGTAGGAGTCGGCAATCCGCTGGAGGGAAACCGGGCGGAAGCTCCCGGGACCGGGGCACCAGTTCAGCCTCGTCAGATGGACCCTCCTCGTCAAAACACCGTTATACCTGAGGCTGTTTTAACGCCTCCGGGTCACTACTCCAACCCGATGGACAATCTCGTTGCCGCTGCTGCACGGCTGGAGGCCATTCCAATTGAAGGTGATTCGCCGCAGGCAGTAGAGACGCAACGGGTCAAGGAGCTTCTGAGGACAGCTTTGGCCCAACAGGAAGCATACTCGTACAGCCGCGACCGGATCCACTCGACCCCCCGTCCAAGCCGGAGCTATAGCAGACACATGGATGAACCGGCAGTGTCGAGTAACGAACGACATGGAGCACCCCGTGGCAGCAACCCGACGGGTGGTGCTGATAACGCTCAAGAAGTGGTGAACCGGGCCCGAGCGCGCAGGGAGGCCGAGTTAGCCACACAGCATCAGGCTCGGCAGCTCACGCCGGTTCATCCAACCATCTCGATCGACCCTGGTGTTACTTCTAGTTCTTTGGGGGTGCCTTGCCTTATCCCCGCTTTACGCAATGTGCGTCTGCCCAAGGATTTCAAGGGCCCGCGCAAGGTACCAAATTACACGGCGGATCAGCCTCCGGAGACATGGGTGGAGAGCTATGAGATGGCCATGGAGATGCTTGATGTGGATGACGCGGCGTGTGCGAAATACTTCACCATGATGCTTGAAGGAACGGCCCGTACTTGGTTAAAAAGCTTGCCGGCTAATTCCATCAGTTCATGGGCCCAATTACGAGCCCGGTTTATCAGCAATTTCAAGGATACATGTAAACAGCCTATGTCGATAGTGGACTTAGCTGCATGCATCCAGGAGGAAGGAGAGTCAACAACTCACTGGGTGCGCCGGGTTTCACAAGTGTTGCACTCATCAGACCGCACAATGCTGACACCACAGTATTAACCCTAGAAGGCAACTGCCGGTTTGGGCCCCTGAAGCTGAAGTTGGGACGGATGAAGCGTCATTGCACTGACATGGGGACCCTCATGGCTGCTTTGGTGAAATATGCTGATTCTGATAGTACCAAGGATCCCGAATCTGATGATGACAAGACAGGGAAGGGAAAGAGGAACAGCAACTCCAAAGGTCAGCAACATCACTGGGCAGGCAATGGTGGTGGAGGCAAGCGTAAAGCGGATGGTAACATGGACTTTGTGGCTAATACTAACGCATAGGACAATGGCCAGCGACGAATGGGTAAAATCGTAATGGGGCACCCAACCCTAACCCAGACCGCCTAAACTATCTGCTAAGCCAGCCCTGTCCAAGACATGGGACGAAGGAGTCGCCAGCAAACCACCTTTGGAAGGATTGCCTTATTATGCAGGAGTTCAAGAATTCTAATAATTTCCGGTATGATCACGAATCTGGCGGTGGCTCAGGATCCGGGCCGGGTTATGGTGGAGGAAGTTCCGGTTCAGGATTTAATGGTAATCCGGGCGGACATAATGGTCAAACTAGTCAGAACAACCAGGGTGGTTACAACCAACAGCAGCAATAGTCAGGTTACCAGAGCAACCCAAAGCAGTTGAGTAGTGGGCAGTACCATGTCTTCACCACTAGCTTGGACAAGCGAGACCGAAAGGATCAGAGGCGGGCGGTCAACTCTGTTGAACCGGCCATACCCCGTTATCTACGTTGGTCTGAACAGCCAATCATATGGAGCAGAGAGGATCACCCTCCCCAGGTCGATAATCCGGGTCAATTGGCTCTGGTGGTGGCGCCTCAGGTGGGAGGTTATAAGTTCACCAAGGTACTGATGGATGGAGGTAGCAGCATTAATATCTTGTACTATGAGACCTTCCATCGTATGGGACTGACAGATAAAAATCTTAAACCGTCTAATACGGTGTTCCACGGTGTAGTACCTGGCAGATCAGCATATCCTATTGGTAAGATAGCTCTGGAAGTGGCCTTTAGGGATGATCATGATTCCAAGTCGGAGACATTGATGTTTGAAGTGTTGAAAATCCAAAGTCCGTATCACGCCCTATTTGGGCGACCGGCCTACGCCAAGTTTATGGCACGGCCCTATTATGTGTATTTGTAGCTCAAGATGCCGGGTCACAAGGGGACAATAACGGTTCACGGAAGCCGCAAAATCTCTTTGGAGTGCGAGGAAGGTGATGCGGCCTATGCAGAGTCGGTTTGTGCCACTGAGGAGCTGAAGTATTATAAGGACAATGTTGATCCGGCGGACATGACTCCATTAAAGAAGCCAACTACGGAGCATGATCCGGCCCTGAAGTTCAAATCGGCAGCAGAAACTAAGCTTGTTGACTTTGTACCTGATGATTCGTCCAAGCAGTTCAGCATCAGTGCTAATTTGGATCCGAAATAGGAAAGCGCGCTCATCGAGTTCATCTGTGAGAATCGGGACATTTTTGCATGGAAGCCCTCTAACATGCCAGGTGTACCGAGGCAACTCGCTGAGCACACCCTTAATGTGGATCCTAAATACAAACCGGTGAAACAGTTCCTCCGCCGGTTTAATGAAGAAAGACGCAAGGCAATTGGAGAAGAGGTAGCCAGGCTCTTAGCAGCTGGTTTTATTGTTGAAGTTTTTCACCCTGAGTGGCTTGCCAATCCGGTGCTGGTCCTTAAGAAAAACGGCACCTGGCGCATGTGTGTGGATTACACAGATCTTAATAAAGCTTGTCCAACGGATCCTTTTGCCCTCCCCCATATTGATCAAATTATTGATGCTACAGCGGGCTGTGAGCGTTTATGTTTTTTGGATGCATATTCTGGCTATCATCAGATCAAAATGGCAGTTAAGGACCAGGAGAAAACGGCATTCATAACTCCCTTTGGAGCCTTCTGCTATGTGTCTATGCCCTTTGGGCTCAAGAGTGCCCAGGCAACTTATCAACGTTGTGTGCAAAATTGTCTACACAAACAGATTGGCCGTAATGTACACGCCTACGTGGATGATATCGTGGTTAAATCCAGGGAGAAGGAGACTCTGATTGGTGATTTAAAGGAAACCTTTGATAACCTGAGGACATACAAGATGATGCTTACTCCGGACAAATGCGTCTTTGGTGTACCGGCGGGCAAGTTATTAGGCTTCTTGGTGTCCAATAGGGGAATTGAGGCTAATCCGGAGAAGAACACAGCCATCACCTCCCTGGCTAAACCGAAGTGCATCAATGATGTTCAATGCCTGGCGGGCCGGATTGCCGTGTTAAGCCGGTTTATCAGACGTCTTGGTGAGAAGGAAATCCCTTTGTATCAGATGTTGAAGAAGACGGATCAGTTTGTCTGGAGTTCTGCTGCTGATGAAGCATTTGAGGACTTAAAGCGGCAATTGGCCAATCCGCCTGTGCTCGCCGCTCCCATTGACAAGGAGCCGTTACTGCTATATGTTGCTGCTAATGCTCGGCCGGTCAGCGTGGCTATTGTGGTGGAGCAAAAGGAGGCAGGTAAGGAGCATCCGGTTCAATGTCCGGTCTATTATATCAGCAAGGTGCTCATTGAGTCCAAGCAAAGGTATCCGCATTGGCAGAAGCTGGTGTATGGAGTCTTTATGGCAAGCCGAAAGCTTAAACAATACTTCCAAGGGCATCCAATTACGGTGGTCAGTTCTGCTCCTTTGGGAAATATCATCCAGAACCGGGAAGCAACTGGCCGGATTGCCAAGTGGGCTATAGAGCTTGGGCCGCATGATTTGAAGTATGTGCCTCGGATGGCGATTAAGTCTCAAGCACTGGTTGATTTTATCAATGATTGGACGGAAATGCAAGCACCTGAAGAAAAGCCGGATCACACATATTGGACCATCCATTTTGATGGATCCAGGCAATTGGAAGGTTCGGGGGATGGAGTCGTATTAACTTCCCCACGAGGTGACAAGTTTTGTTATGTTCTCCGCTTAATGTTCCCTTGTACTAACAACGCAGCTGAGTATGAAGCCTTGCTCCATGGTCTCCGGATGGCTAAGGAGATGAATCTAGGTCGAGTTAAGTGCTTCGGTGACTCGGACCTCGTGGCTCAGCAAGTGTCTGGCACTTGGGACTCCAAGGATCCACTCATGGCAGCATATTGTCATGAGGTGGATATTGTTGCAGGTCATTTCAAAGGCTATCAGGTGGACCACGTGGACCGGCGGAAAAATGAAGCGGCAGACGCATTAAGCCGCCTGGGCTCTCAGCGCAAACCGGTTCCGCCCAATGTTTTTCTGGATGTGCTGCACAACCCGTTGGTCAAGATCCCTGGTGAAGCGGATTTGGCTATTCCTGATCCGGAAGCTCAATTGGTGGCAGCTCTTCATGTTATTCCGGATTGGACGCTTCCCTACCTGGCGTACAAGAACCGGGGCGAGTTACTAGAGGATGAGACTCTGGCCAGACAGATAATCCGGCAATCCAAGTCGATGACTATTATCAACGGCGAGTTGCATCATTGCAGTGTGTCAGGAGCATTTCAACACTGTGTGTCTCCTGAAGAAGGCCGTGAAAATTTGCGTGAGATCCACGCAGGGGATTGTGGTCACCACGCCGGTTCAAAATCTCTGGTGGCTAAAGCGTTTTGCCATGGTTTCTATTGGTTAACTGCTCATGCTGATGCAGAGGATCTGGTCAGACGATGTGATGGTTGCCAAAAGTTCTCAAGACGTGCTCATGTACCAGCTCAAGAATTGAGAATGATTCCAATTACTTGGCCGTTTGCGACTTGGGGGCTGGATATGGTCGGGCCCTTCAAAAGGTCCAAAGATAAGAAGACCCACCTCCTGGTCGCGGTTGACAAGTTTACAAAGTGGGTGGAGGCAGAACCTGTTAGCAAGTGTGATGCGGCCACGACGGTTCAGTTCATTAAAAAAGTGATTTTCCGGTTTGGCTTTCCACACAGTATCATCACAGATAATGGTACCAATTTGTCCAAAGGTGCCATGAAGGAGTTCTACGAACGAGAGCACATTCGGCTCCATGTTTCGTCAGTGGCACACCCACAGTCCAATGGTCAAGCAGAAAGAGCTAATCAAGAGATCTTGAGAGGCATCAAGCCCCGGCTCATGGTTCCTTTGCAGAGAACGCCGGGTTGTTGGGTAGAAGAATTACCATCTGTGTTATGGAGCATCAATACAACACCCAACAGGTCAACAGGATACACACCGTTCTTCATGGTTTATGGAGCGGAGGCGGTTCTCCCCAGTGATATCCGTCATGATTCACCTCGTGTGACGGCTTATATTGAAGCGGACAATGAAACAGCACGGCAAGATGCTTTGGACCGGTTGGATGAAGAGCGTGACATAGCAGCCGCCCGATCGGCGATTTACCAACAGGATCTTCGTCGTTATCACAGTCGTCGAGTTAGAACCAGAACCTTCCAGGAAGGAGATTTGGTGCTTCGGCTCATTCAAGATCAGACTGACATGCATAAGTTATCCCCACCTTGGGAGGGGCCTTTCGTGGTCAGGAAGAATCTGCACAACGGGTCATACTATCTGATCGATATTCGAGAGCATAAGGACTCACGTACATCAGAGGAGGAGACCAACAGGCCATGGAACATAGCTCATCTTCGGCCTTATTATACCTGAGCCATTGGTTCTACTTATGTACATATTACAACGATGTATATATTAACTATAATAAACCGGAACCTCAGCTAAAGCGGGGTATCTGTTCTTTTACATCATGTGTGGTTACACGGAGTTGTTCTAAAGCGGCTTCCGGTTTACCCCTTGAGTTTGCTTTTCTAAAAGCATCGTGTTATATCACTTGGAGGATTGGTCGTGTCCGAACCAATACCATACCTCTTGATAGACGAGAGCCACCAGATCACTTGGGGACTTGGTCACGTCTGAACCACTCATGCCTCTTGATCGGCCTAAGGCGACAGAATCACTTGGGGGCTTGGTCGAACCCGAACCATCGCCATGCCACTTGGTCGGCATAAATGCCATGGTTTCATTTGGGGACCTGGCTGACTAGAACCATAGTTACACCTAACAGGAGCTTGGTTGTGTTCGGCCATGGTAACACCATTTGATCAGCTCAAATAAATATTTTTTGCAAACGGTTTTCTCATTGCTTTTTGCTTCGCACTTTTCTTTGCAAGATTCTTTTTTTTATTGCGTTCTTTTTTAAACCCGACAAAGTTTTCAACCAATCCATTGACGGAACACAGTTCACGTCAATCCGGAGACTATTTGCCCGGTTTGATCCTTGTTGCTAACATCCTCTTATGGAGTAACACGATGTTTATTATAACCCGACACGGTTTACATGGTAAACCAGCGTCATATATATACAGGAGCTGTTATCTCCTCAACAGTGTGGGTTTGCAAAACTCCGCTTCAAGATTGGCCAAGCCAACTTCACGCTCAACGATGGTAGGTATTATGTATCTAAAAAATTTGATCATATACTTAAATTTTTTTTGGATGTTTTGATTTCCTATATGCAGACATCATATTCCGCCTGACGGTACAACCGCGGTGGCACTTGACGAATTTCTCATTTCAGAAAGTGCTTTGGAAAGTTCATCACCACAGGAAGAACAAATTATGCACGAAGGCATATCAACATCAAAAGTATCAGCTAGCCTATTACAAGGCAACACGGTGCCCATAATAATACAATTGTTTTTCACAAAGGAGAGGCAGTTTTAAAACCGGCTTCCGGTTCAAGCTTGGTCACCAGCCTGGCCTGATGGTTGTGGGTCATCCTGTGCCGCTTCAGCCTCCGTTTCTCTACCCAGTGGTTGGAAATCAACAGTTGTCCAGTCGATTCCCATTAATGCTTGAAAAACAGCTTCATCATGGATCAGCAATGATGGGTCAATATCGGGAGCGTAAGTATGCTTACGGATTGGAGGGATCAGATTTTCCGATTCATGGATTGGTGCAGCTATTCGCTTGTTCTGACTGTCATATTGGGCTTGATAATGAGACAAGTCTGCTTCTTCAGCCAATTGACAAGCTAGCGGACGTACCTCCCAGTTTATTGCTCATAGATCTGCTTCACCAAATTCTGACCCGTCTTCCTTCAAGCTGGGATAGCCCTGAGCCGCTTCAATAGGATCAAAATCCGGCACCCAGGCTTTTGCCCGGATTAAGGCATTGATTGCACCGGTTCGAGCAGCAGATTTCTTCAGCTCTTCAACCCGGGCAGGAAGCACCGACAGTTTCATCAGAGTATCTTGAATCAAAGTGGGTGCCGGTTTGTTATGAGATGCGGTACAGATGATCCGCTGGGCACCAGTATACAATTGTTCAACCAATGTATAGGCGGCTTTCAGTTTCTTCCGCACATCTGACCCCAAGTGACCAATGCGTGTCCCTGAAATACCATAAAGGGTTAATAAACCGGCAACTCTGTAAGAAGGCAGAGCCAATTCAGAAGGCAAACTGGCTTACCAAAGATAGCAGTAGTCATGGCATGCACGTGCCGCTTTATGCTGGTCAGTTCATCCGCCACTGGTTTTAGTGCAGCCTCGGCATCCTCTGCTCGTTTGATCAAAGCGGACTTTTCAGTGGCCCAATCCGCCCGCTTCTTCTTGAAGCTCTCCTTAAGCTGTTCCATGGCGCTTAAAGCGCTGGCCAATTCCTCTTTTGCTTTGGAGGTTTCAGCTTGTTGGGTTTTCAGGTTTTCTTGGAGATCGGTGACTTGGTTTTCTTTCGTCTTCAGCTCCGCCTGCATGCAGACAGATATATGCTTCAACAAAACGGTATAAGGATTCAAGTACCAACCACATAACAAGTTATGCACTTAGCACTTGGGGGCTAATGCATATTCGATCTTCATCTTTCAATTGCTTGCAAAGTCCCAAGATCAATACAAGTATTCAACTTGGCACTTGGGGGCTAATGGCTATTTGCTCGTATATATATTCTGATGCGGCAATCTCAATTACTTAAAGTACCGGTTTAACTACGCTAAGTTGAACCGGCCCTTGGGGGCTACATCGGCAAAGTTCAAAGTATTAAGATTTATGTTAGTAAGTCCCGGTTTGAAAGAAGATTACAAACCGGCCCTTGGGGGCTAGGAGAGTCAGTAAATATTGAAGCATACAAGCAAGAAAGAGCATATGGAAGTTACCTCGTATTTATCCTTCATCATATTAATCAGACTGGCTTCATATTCACGGCTGGCATACAGCCGGTTCAGGTAGCCAGAATGGATATCTTGGGCGTTCAGAGCAGCGTAAGTTGACAGATCAACATTCCACTTGCCTTTACCAAAGGCAGCAAATTCTTCCTTGGCAGAATGTTTGGACAAAGCAACAGGATTGCTTGGCTCGGTACGGCCAGTGCCAGTAATGACAACCTCATCCTCCTGAGTATCGCCAGTTTGCACTGGGGCTGTTGGCTTGTCAGTAGGTTTTGCTGGACCGGTGGATCTCTCAATCCGGATGGAGCCTGTGGGCTGATTGACAGGACCTGAGGCATCAGTAGGTCTCTCTTCAGCAATAAGATCGTCGTCTTGCTGTGGTGGATCGTTGGGTATATTCTCAGGAATAGCCGCTTCAGGATCGGGTGTCTTGCCTGGCTCAAGAACGGCATCTTCTTCGGCCGCTTTGTCCAGGCGAGCCTTCTTGCTTGGCCTAGGTTTGGCCCTGAAAAGAATAACAAAATCAAATACAGCGTATGTTCAAGGGCGATGTGCTGCAAGTATCATAATAAGTATAGCTTACCCAAGCACCGTTTTGAGCGGTGGCAGCTGAGTAGCTGATGACTCCCTAGAAGATGAGTGGAAAGTAACCTGGTAATCGGAGTCAGATGGATTAAGAGGTTGACGAAAGCAGCCCGCTTTAGGACAATCACTGACAAGCAAATTAGAGACCTCTGAACGGCGTTTCTGAACCGGACTGTTCGGTAAACCGACGGAGGTAACTACCTGGCCGCTGTGCCGGGCTGTGCGACGAGCTTCGTGCTGTTGGGTCTTCATAAGAAATTTGGGATCCAAATAAGCAAGAGGATGAGAAAATTTAACTTTCCGGTTTGCCTGACGGATTTTTAGCGAAGGCAAAGGTTCTGAATCGGAAGAGAGAATAATTACCTCTGCAGCATCAGCGTGGCTGGCTTCGGCATCATCTTGACAAATATCATCATCAATAAGACGCATGAAAAATAAGCCAAGTGAGTCAAGCTCTACCTCAAGGTCCGGATTATCCACATCATCATCAGGGGCTGGGTTAGAGGATGTAGTAGTTCTTTTCCTGTGGGCTATCTTCTTTACAGCTTTAGTCTTTTGCCGGGTGGCTCTTTCCGGTTTGTCTGGTTTTTCCAGTTTCTCCTGCGGCAATCTCTTGCTCCAAAACGGATCATTGCCCTGATTACACAGACACTGATATTAAACAATGACCAGATATATCAATAACAGATTCAGCAAAAGGAAAAATCAAGGTCTTACAGCTGGCGGTTTGTTGGTGGCACAGAAAGGAAGCAGTTCATTTTTAGCACAGATGTGTTCCGGTTCATTCAGCATCTTATTCACAGCCTCTGTGATTTCTTCATCGGTGAACTAGATTTTGGAATGTCGCAGTGGGTCATCAACATTGCCGGTATACTCGCACATCAAACCGGAGCGCTGACTAAGGGGCAGTATGCTCCATGATATCCAACAGCGAGCGAGATCAACCCCTGTTAAACCGTTGGCCACAAAGGCTCTGAGCTTCGACAGTTGAGGAGCATACTTGCTTCTCTCCTGGGCAGTCAATCTTTGCAGAAAGGGGTGTGTATTGCTGAGCCGTTCCGGACGAAAGCCAGGCAAGGGATTCTCACCAGCAGGGGAGGTGTCTTTGCAATAGAACCATGTCTGATTCCACTCTTTGAGGTGGCTGTGCAGTTTGGCGTGAGGGTATGTGACTTATTTCCTTTTCTGGATCGCCACGCTACCCAACTCCATATTGGAACCATCAGTAAACTCAGTATGGTGGTTTAGATGGAAAAGGTCTCTGAACAATTCCACTGTGGGCTCCTCTTGAAAGAGCGCCTCATAGAGCACTTGGAAGTGACACATATTTGTAACAGAATTGGGGCCAGTGTCTTGTGGATGGAGTTGTAAATTGGCCAAAACATCTCGGTAAAATTTAGAACCGGGTGGCTTAAAACCCCGAGCTAAGTGATCTACGAAAACAACAACTTCTCCTTCTTGAGGAGTGGGAGGGCATTCTTTGCCAGGAGCCCTCCAATGGATGATATCTTTGCTGCCTAAAGCGCCGATCAGAACTAGATCGTCCAGCTGAGCCTCTGTGACGCGAGAAGGAACCCAATTGCACTCATATACTTGCTTGGCCATGATGGAATCTACAAGGTAGAAGATCCCGATTCAAAAATGCATTTGATCAAGGTACATTGGTATGTGCAATGTTAAACCGGAGACAGATCTATCTGAACCGGAGTTTTATTAAGCAACAACATCTGGCGGTTCAACAAGGGGACTAATGGTATATACCGGTTTGGAATTTTTTTTCTACAAGGTTAAACCGCCTGGTTTGAACATTGAAGCAGATGAGTAAGTTTATAAAAACAGATTTCGTAAGATTTCTCTACAGCGATGGATCTGAAGCAAGTTCAGAAAAAAGATAAATATTCAGAGGTCCAAAAGGAGCAGTACCGAATCAATGAACAAGACGTACATACAGATCTATGGTTTTGAGATGTGCAAGTGAAGGCGAAGGGTAAACAGCTACCATTGCATAGAATAAAGATTTGCGGAGTCATCTAAAGATCTATCGAATGAGCAAGAGGCAGACGATGAACATTGAAGAACTGCGAAACCCTAGGTCAGATCTGCGGGGGAAAGGATGGAAGATTTACCGGAGCTGAGGAAGACGCGGAAGGTTGCCGCGATGCTCTGGTGCGCTCAGGTTGATGCAGCGGCCAAGATTGAGGCAGAGGTCGACGGCGGCGGCGGAGCTCCGAGGCTGGCGACGCGAGGAAGACGAAGAAGGCACGGAAGGAGAAAAGAAATGACCCTTCGGTCCTATTTATAAGGCGAAATAACATGTGTCAGGCGCGACAATCAAGGGGCCACGAAACGGAGCTGTCGCCTCGATTTCCACCGATCTATTAAACAAAGAAGCATAATGGATAGCTTCATTATGACAGGTGACGTCACTCCGATTTACAGCAATCAGAGAAGATGACATCATGGCGGTTTACCAATTTATGAGAAGATGTTGAAGATGAAGCTTTTGTTAAAGGATTGACATGAACCCGTTCAAATCAATCTGGGGCCTAATGTTGGGGATATTACTACTAGGCGTAAATCGGCCTATCTGGGCCGGTTTAACTTCGTCAGTAGTTAAGTATGTTAAAGCCCAAGAAGACAGAGGAGGGCTCAAGGCCCATGGTCAGTTCAAGGCCTGTAGCCGTAAACCGGCGTTAGTAGTTAACTTGTATTGTAAGTTAGGAATAAGTAGAGACCAAACCGGACACATCTATGAGCCGGTATTGGGACTCTGTAAGCCGACGGGAGTCTCCCGTGTATATAAGGGGACGACCCGGCGGCGGTTCAAGGACAACAGACAACAACTCGAGACATAGGCGAAGCTTGTTCGCTCCCTAGTCATCGAGACCCCATCAATTCCATCACAACTAGACGTAGGCTTTTACCTGCACCGAAGGGGCCAAACTAGTATAAACTCTCTTGCGTCCTTGTGTCCGCTTTAACCCCTTCAAGCTACCAGTCGCGATGGCTCCATGACTAAGTCCTTTCTCTAGGACATCTGCCGTGACAAAACCACGACAACTTCCGTGATGATAATTTTGGTAATGTCATGGAACACTTCTACGACAACACAAGTATGACTATCTTGATTCTGTCATAAATTTGTCATGGATGTACATGCATGACAAAAAATGTGACCTACTGTGACAAACACGTATCATCACGGAAGTGTATTTTTTTGTAGTGACTACATGGAAGGGGGGAATCCTACTCCCGGTGGGAGTAGGACTCCCCAGGGCGCGCCATAGGAGGGTCGGACCTCCCCCCTCCTCCACTCCTTTATATACGTGGCCAGGGGCACCCCATAGACACAAGTTGATCTATTGATCTATTCCAGCCGTGTGCGGTGCCCCCCTCCACCATAATCCACCTCATTTATATCGTAGCGGTGCTTAGGCGAAGCCCTGCGTCGGTAGCATCATCATCACCGTCATCACGCCGTCGTGCTGACGAAACTCTCCCGTGAAGCTCTGCTGGATCGGAGTTTGTGGGACGTCATTGAGCTGAACGTGTGCTGAACTCGGAGGTGCCATGCGTTCGGTACTTGGATCGGTCGGATCGTGAAGACGTATGACTACATGAGTTAGCCCTATCGTTTAGGTCTACGAGGATACGTAGACACAGTCTCCCCTATCGTTGCTATCTATCACCATGATCCTATGTGTGTGCGTAGGAAAATTTTGAAATTACTACATTCCCCAACAGTGGCATCCGAGCCAGGTTTATGCGTAGATGTTATATGCACAAGTAGAACACAAGTGAGTTGTGGATGATACAAGTCATACTGCTTTCCAACATGTCACACTTTGGTTCGGTGGTATTGTTGAGTGTTGAGGCTCGCGGCGGGTATCGTTATTTTCTGACCTTCACAGATGATTTGAGCAGATATGGGTATATCTACTTGATGAAACATAAGTCTGAAACATTTGAAAAGTTCAAAGAATTTTAGAGTGAAGTGGAAAATCATCGTAAAAAGAAAATAAAGTTTCTCCGATCTGATCATGGAGGAGAATGTTTAAGTTACGAGTTTGGTCTTCATCTGAAGCAATGCGGAATAGTTTCACAACTCACGCCACCTGGAACACCACAGCGTAATGGTGTGTCCGAACATCGTAATCACACTTTACTAGATATGGTGCGATCTATGATGTCTCTTACTGATTTACCGCCATAGTTTTGGGGTTATGCATTAGAGACAACTGCATTCACATTAAATAGGGCACCATCTAAATCCGTTGAGATGACACCGTATGAACTATGGTTTGGCAAGAAACCAAAGCTGTCATTTCTTAAAGTTTGGGGTTGCGATGCTTATGTGAGAAAGTTTCAAACTGATAAGCTCGAACCCAAATCGGAGTAGTGCGTCTTTATAGGATACCCAAAAGGAAACTGTTAAGTACACCTTCTATCACAGATCCAAAGGCAAGATATTTTGTTGCTAAGAATGGATCCTTTCTAGAGAAGAAGTTTCTCTCGAAAGAAGTGAGTGGGAAGAATGTAGAACTTGATAAGGTAATTGTACCTTCTCCCGAATTAGAAAGTAGTTCATCATAGAATTCAGTTCTAGTGATCTCTACACCAATTAGTGAGGAAGATGATGATCATGGAACTTCAGATCAAGTTACTACCGAACCTCGTAGGACAACCAGAGTGTGGTCCGCACCAGAGTGGTACGGTAATCCTTTTTGGAAGTCATGTTACTAGACCATGATGAACCTACGAACTATGAGGAAGCGATGATGAGCCCAGATTCCGCGAAATGGCTTGAGGCCATGAAATCTAAGATGGGATCCATGTATGAGAACAAAGAGTGGACTTTAGTTGACTTGCCCGATGACCGGTGAGTCATTAAGAATAAATGGACTTTCAAGAGGAAGACGGACCCTGATAGTAGTGTTACTATCTACAAAGCTCGAATTGTCGCACAAATGTTTTTGACAAGTTCAATGTGTTGACTACGATGAGATTTTCTCACTCGTATTGATGGTTAAAAGTCTGTCCGAATCATGTTAGCAGTTGCCGCATTTTATGAAATCTGGCAAATGGATGTCAAAACTGCATTCCTTAATGAATTTCTTAAAGAAGAGTTGTATATGATGCAACCAGAAGGTTTTGTCAATCCTAAGGTGCTAACAAAGTGTGCAAGCTCCAGCGATCCATCTATGGACTGGTGCAAGCATCTAGGAGTTGGAATATATACTTCGATAAAGTGATCAAAGCATATGGTTTTGTACAGACTTGCGGTGAAGCCTGTATTTACAAGAAAGTGAGTGGGAGCACTACAACATTCATGATAAGTATATGTAATGACATATTGTTGATCGAAAATAATGTAGAATTTTCTGGAAAGCATAAAGGAGTGTTTGAAAGGAGTTTTTCAAAGAAAGACCTCGGTGAAGCTACTTACATATTGAGCATCAAGATCTATAGAGATAGATCAAGACGCTTGATATATTTTCAATGAGTACATACCTTGAAAAGATTTTGAAGTAGTTCAAAATGGAACAGTAAAAGGAGTTCTTGCCTGTGTTGCGAGGTGTGAAGTTGAGTAAAGACTCAAAACCCGACCACGACAGAAAATAGAAAGAGAATGAAAAGTCATTCCCTATGCCTCAGTCATAGGTTCTATAAAGTATGTCATGCTATGTACCAGACCTATTGTATACCCTGCCCTGAGTTTGGCAAAGGAGTTAGATAGTGATCTAGGAGTAGATCCCTGGACAACGGTCAAAACTATCCTTAGAGGACTAAGGAAATATTTGTCGGTTACGGAGGTGATAAAAGAGTTCGTCGTAAAGAGTTACGTTGATGCAAGCTTTTTACATCGATCTAGATGACTCTAAGTCTCGATCTGGGTACATATTTAAAGTGGGAGCAATTAGCTAGAGTAGCCCCGTGCAAAGCATTGTAGACATAGAAAATTTGCAAAATACATACGGCTCTGAATGTGGCAGACCCATTGACTAAATTTCTCTCACAAGCAAAATATGATCACTCTTTGGGTGTTAATCACATAGTGATGTGAACTAGATTATTGACTCTAGTAAACCCTTTGGGTATTAGTCACATGGAGATGTGAACTAATCACATAAAGATGTGAACTAGATTATTGACTCTAGTGCAAGTGGGAGACTGAAGGAAATATGCCCTAGAGGCAATAATAAAGTTGTTATTTATATTTACTTATATCATGATAAATGTTTATTATTCATGCTAGAATTGTATTATCCGAAAACTTAATACATGTGTGAATACATAGACAAAGAGATTTTCACTAGTATGCCTCTACTTGACTAGCTCGTTGAATCAATGATGGTTATGTTTCCTAACCATAGACATGAGTTGTCATTTGATTAACGGGATCACATCATTAGAAAATGATGTGATTGACTTGACCCATCCGTTAGCTTAGCACGATGGTCGTTTAGTTTGTTGCTATTGCTTTCTTCATGACTTATACATGTTCCTATGACTATGAGATTATGCAACTCCCGAATACCGGAGGAACAGTTTGTGTGCTACCAAACGTCACAACGTAACTGGGTGATTATAAAGGTGATCTACAGGTGTCTCCGATGGTACTTGTCGAGTTGGCACAGATCAAGATTAGGATTTGTCACTCCGATTGTCGGAGAGGTATCTCTGGGCCCTCTCGGTAATGCACATCACTTTAAGCCTTGCAAGCAATGCAACTAATGAGTTAGTTGCGGGATGATTTATTACAGAACGAGTAAAGAGACTTGCCGGTAACGAGATTGAACTAGGTATCGAGATACCGATGATCGAATCTCGAGCAAGTAACATACCGATGACAAAGGGAACAACGTATGTTGTTATGTGGTTTGACCGATAAAGATCTTCGTAGAATATGTAGGAGCCAATATGAGCATCCATGTTTCGCTATTGGTTATTGACCGAAGATGAGTCTTGGTCATGTCTACATAGTTCTCGAACCCGTAGGGTCCACACGCTTAACGTTCGGTGACGATCGGTAATATGAGTTTATGTGCTTTGATGTACTGAAGGTAGTTCAGAGTCCCGGATGAGATCGGGGACATGACGAGGAGTCTCGAAATGGTCGAGATGTAAAGATCGATATATTGGACGACTATATTCGGGCATCGGAAAGGTTCTGAGTGATTCGGGTATTTTTCGGAGTACCGGAGAGTTACGGGAATTCGTCGGGGAGTATATGGGCCTTATTGGGCTTTAGGGGAAAGAGAGAGAGGAGGCTGCACCCCCCAAGGCCTAGTCCGAATTTGACTAGGGGAAGGGGCGGCTCCCCCTCCATCCTTCCTTCTCTTCTCTCTTCCCTTTCCTTCTCTCTTACTCCTACTACATGGAAGGGGGGGAACCCTACTCCCGATGGGAGTAGGACTCCCCAGGGCGCGCCATAGGAGGGCCGGCTGAGGGAGTCCTGGATTAGGGGGTATCCGGACAGCCGGACTATATCCTTTGGCCGGATTGTTGGACTATGAAGATATAAGATTGAAGACTTCGTCCTGTGTCCGGATGGGACTCTCCTTGGCGTGGAAGGCAAGCTTGGCAATACGGATATGTAGATCTCCTTCCTTGTAACCGACTCTGTGTAAACCTAGCCTCCTCCGGTGTCTATATAAACCGGAGGGTTTAGTCCATAGGACCAAGAATAACAATCGTACCATAGGCTAGCTTCTACGGTTTAGCCTCTTCGATCCTGTGGTAGATCAACTCTTGTACTACTCATATTATCAAGAACAATCAAGCAGGACGTAGGGTATTACCTCCATCAAGAGGGCCCGGACCTGGGTAAACATCGTGTTCCCTGCCTCCTGTTTCCATCCGCCTAGACGCACAGTTCAGGACCCCCTACTCGAGATCCGCCGGTTTTGACACCGACATTGGTGCTTTCATTGAGAGTTCCTCTGTGTCGTCATTGTTAGGCTTGATGGCTCCTTCGATCTTCGATAGCGATGCAGTCTAGGGTGAGACTTTTCTCCCTGGACAGATCTTTGTATTCGGCGGCTTCGCACTGCGGGCCAACTCGCTTGGCCATCTGGAGCAGATCGAGAGTTATGCCCCTGGCCACCAGGTCAAGTTTGGAAGCTTAAACTACACGGCCGACATCCGTGGAGACTTGATCTTCGACGGATTCAAGCCCCTGGCGAGTGCGCCGCACGGTCATGATGAGCATGATTTAGCTCTACCATCGGACAGTGTTCAGGAGACCGCACCGGCAACCGCTCCGACCCTCAATTCGGAGCTAATTGCGCCATCCATGGACGGGTGGATAGACCCCGCCACGGAGGCCGCATCTTCAGCGACGATCGAGCCAAATACCGACCTTACCCTTCACGAGAGTCGTGACGCCGAACTGTCGGACTCTTCCCCGGCCACGGACTCCGAACCGCCTGCGCCCATGCCTATCGAATCCGATTGGGCGCCGATCATGGAGTTCACCTCCGCGGATATCTTTCAGCACTCGTCCTTCGGCGACATACTGAATTCATTAAAGTCTCTCTCCTTGTCAGGAGAGTCCTGGCCGAACTATGTCCGGCAGGATTGGGATGCGGATGACGAAGAAATTCGCCGCCCACCCACCACCCACTTAGTAGCCACTGTCAACGATTTGACCGACATGCTCGATCTCGACTCCTAAGACATCGATGGTATGGACGATGATGCAGGAGACGAACATGAGCCACTACCCACAGGGCACTGGACGCCCACTTCATCATATGATGTATACATGGTGGACACACCTAAAGAAAACGACGACGAGGAACGGAAGGACGCAACGAAGGATCGATCCCTCGAGAAGTAGTCAAAGCGGCGGCGTAAGCGCCGCTCCAAATCCCGCCTCGGCAGAAACAACGATCATATAGACCCAGCGATAGAGCAGGGTGAGCCAGCAGACGACAAACACGAGATTGAACCACCGTCCGACCACGGCAACACGGAGAATCAAACCGAACAACCCGACTCCGGTGAAGATAACAGTCCGGATGACATCGCACCGGACAGGCACCCAGAGCAACGGAATACCCATCAAAGGCTTGTTGCCACTGCGAGGAGTCTGAAAAAGCAGAAGCAAAGGCTCAGGGCTGCACAAGACACACTCAGAATTAGATGAAGTGAAGTACTCAACACTGCAGCAAAGTACGGCGGTAGTCGCCACACAAAGAGCTACCCGAAGCGAAAGCTGCTACCTGAATTCAATGAGGAGACCTTAGATCCCCCGCAATCAAAAAACAAAACAGCCATCCGGTCGGATAGACGAGCTCGTGGCCAACATAGAGCGGCAAACGACGTCGCACACAAGCCAGTAAGCGATCCACGTGAGGACGCGCATCAAAAGGACGGCGCAACCAGATCCATCTACGGGCCAAGCAAGCGCGCTCCAGCAATCAATGCAGCACAACAAAAATCCGAACAACACGGTACACCCAAATACAGGGGTGCCGCACACCCCCTATGTTTCACCGATGAGGTGCTGGACCGTGGATTTCAAGAGGGATTCAAACCCGTAAACATAGAGGTGTATGACTGAACGACAGACCCTGGGGTCTGGATTGAGGACTACATCCTCCATATCCACATGGCTCGAGGAGACGATCTCCATGCCATCAAGTACTTACCCCTCAAGCTCAAAGTACCAGCTCGGCACTGGCTTAAAAGCCTCCCCGAAAACTCCATTGGAAGCTGGGAAGAGCTCAAAGACGCTTTTTGGGCAAATTTTCAAGGGACCTATGTCCGACCACCGGATGCAGACGATTTAAGTCATATAACTCAATAGCCCGGAGAGTCAGCCCGAAAGCTTTGAACAGGTTTCTCACTACAAAGAACCAAATAGTCGATTGTCCAGACACCGAATCCTTAGCAGCTTTCAAGCACAGTGTTCGAGACGAATGGCTTGCCAGACACCTCGACCAACAAAAGCCGAGAACAATGGCAGCATTAACAAGCCTCATGATCCGCTTTTGCGTGGGTGAGGACAGCTGGTTAGACCGATGCAGCATCAGCGACCCAAGTACATCCGAAGTCAGGGACGGAAACGGGAAGCCACGACGCAACAAAAACAAGCGCCGGAATAAAGAAGACAGCCCGAAGAGCACGGCGGTAAACACCGGATTCAGAAGCTCTCGGCCAGGTCAGCAAAAGCTGCCCTCCAAAGGCAATAGAGACGAACTGTCCAGCCTAAACAAGATTCTGGACAAAATATGTCAGATCCACAGCACCCCCGATAAACCTGAAAATCATACCAATAGAGAATGTTGGGTCTTCAAGCAGTCCGGCAAGCTCAACGCCGAACACAAGGGGCAGGATACACCAAGCGAAGACGAGGACGAGCCTCACAAGCAAAGCACTGGGGAACAGAAGAAATTCCCACCAGAAGTCAAAACAGTAAACGTGTTACATGTGATGAAGGGGAGAAGCAAAGCGGCACTCCTAGAGACACATGCCCCAGGGCCTATAACCGCGGAGTTCTGCCACTGGTCGTCCCAACCGATCACCTTTGACCATCAGGATTACTCGGCAAGTATCCGACAGGCAGGATGGGTTGCCTTGGTGTTAGACCCGATAATTGACGGATACCACTTCACATGAGTCCTGATGGACGGCGGCAGTAGTCTAAACCTGATATATCAGGACACAGTCCGCAAAATGGGGATAGACCCAACAAAAATCAGCCATAGCAATACTACCTTTAAAGGAGTAACGCCAGGCCCCGAAGCCCATTGCACGGGATCCCTGCTACTAGAGGATATATTCGGCTTTCCTGATAACTTCCGCAGCGAAAAGTTAACCTTCCACATCGCTCCGTTCCAAAGTGGCTATCAAGCACTACTCGGACGCGAAGCTTTCGCTCGCTTTAACGCAATACCGCATTACGCTTCCCTCATGCTTAAGATGCCCGGTCAGCGCGCGGAAGACCGTGCGGCTGCCTTGGCAGCCGCACACTAAACTGCCTCACCAACTAGAGCATCTGATAGGTCGTTAAGACCACGGACGCGGTTAGACGAGTCCGGTGTAGCTATATATAATTGATACAGGTTTGATGGCTATACCCCTATAACAATACAAGGGGCTCAATGCGTGTAAACAAGTGACAATTAGGCTCAACTTTACTCATCTTGAACTGTACATGGTTTATTTAGTATAACCTACCTTTTGCACGACAACTTTTCAACTAAGTTCCTCTCTTTTTCAGATGACCATCGTGCTACACCCGTCCAGGATACGGCACAACGGAGACATAGGCGCAGACGTGCAGCAGGGACCCATTCCAAGGATTCTTTTTAGATTAAGACCCTGCGTAAACCTTTTTTACTGTCTCTTGTTGATACACATCCCCCAGATTCTCAATACAATTGAGAAGGATGGTGACGTATTGGCATGTGGCCACGTCAGAATATTGCATGTACCTGGACACTAGGGGCTTATTACAAAGGGCACTATTTTGCCCGGTTTACATCATAAAGACCGAATACCTTAGGGAGTGTTCGGCGTCGCGAGTTTGGCCTTATATGCATCAGCTCCGAATCATGTCTTTGGTCAAATGTTGGGTTTTCCTGGCTCCTGTGTTTTGCTGCCTTACGTTCCAGTCTATCGGCTAAGGAGGCACCTGGAGAACTACTGCGATTGTGCCCTGGTTCATCCGGACGAGCACCTTAGTAGAGAAAGCCGAAAACGGACTGTCATGATATAGCGTGAGACTGGTTAACCACTCGATGACCTAGCGGAATCTTAGGGATTCCTCCGCCTTAACGAAGGGCCGTTTCCCTGCCAGGCATGTACGCGCCCCGAATTCAGATGAGCGCAGAGCCACCAGGGGCTATATAGTAGCCCCACTGTCAAACTCATCTGGCTAAGTGAAAGTGTTAAAGCATTATAGTCTGATTGCCTAGTTCGCTGCGCTATCACCTCCTTAATGGACCAAGACGTTGGATCAAGTGTGAACATGCGTCTTCTGCGAGCAGCCCCGCATTATATCCGTGGGGGCTGAAACCGACGACCGCCATCTTTCAGGTTATATACATATATACATAAACGGCCGCACAGGAGGCATCATAGTACTTTCGAGCAAAAGTATAAATACAGCCTTGATAAACTCAATAAAACATTGTTTTTACAATGGGAATACATGTCACTCAAACATAATATTCTTTGAGCACTGAGCCTCTATCGAACGAGCGCCTTCAAGAACTTCTTCAAAGTAGTGCTCGTCAGCCACTCGGCCTATGGCCGAACCCTGTGCCCCAACAGTGGTGGCATCCATCTCCGCCCAGTATGTTTTGACACGGGCAAGGGCCATCCGCGAGCCTTCTATGCACGCCGACCTCTTTACAGCATCGATGTGTGGCACAACACCAAGGAATTGTTGCACTAAGCTAAAGTAGCTATTCAGCCTTGGCCCTCTCGGCCACAGATGATCCACAACGGACCTCATGGCAAGTCCGGATAATCTATGGAGCTCGGCCCACTTGGCTATTTGCTCATTCAACAGTAGTGGATGGGCTGGAGCATGAAACTGTGACCAAAACAGTTTTTTCCACTTCGTGATCTTTCCGATCCTTGAAGTACTCGGCCGCATCAGCAGCACTTGCAGCCAAATCCACGTAGGCGTCCGCAAAACTCCATAGCCGGTCCAGAGGTGCATACTTCGGATCCCCGAACTTAGTCCGCAACAACAAGGGCTTCCTAGATACAATATCCGCAGCTTGATGCAGCTCCTCCTTCGTCGCTCTAATTTTTTAGCGGGCTTCCTTGGCAGCCACCCGGGCCTTTTCCAGGTCCGTCGCCTTCGCCCGGTTTTCTTCTTCAAGAAGCTGGTAACAGTCAGCACCATCTTTTAACTCTACAGCCATCTTGGCTATTTTTTCTTTGCTCTCGGAATGCGCGGCCTATTCGGCCCTTAACTCTTCGGCCGCCTTTAAAGCGGCCGCATTGCTACTCCTTGCTTGCTCCTTGGCTCGGGAAGTTCTGCCCAAAGGGTCTCCACGGTGGCAGCTCCATCTGCAGTCACAACATATTAAAGATACTGGCATCATGCTGCTCTTATTATGTGACAATCACCAGAAAATTCACCTACCCTGTGCCTCGTCAAGCCGCTTGTTAACAAGCACGATGTCGGCATCTGCCGCATCCAGTTGCCACCTTAGTTCGGCAAACCCATCAGTCCGGCTAGCCACCGGAGCTTCAACCACCTGCACATAAAGGCGGTCTAGTTATTACTTGGGACTATGATCCTCTGTTTGCCGCCGTTTTCGATGACAACCAGAGTCTCAGGGGCTACTATCTACATAGGGCACATCTAAAAATGTGCGGTACTGTCAACAATGTACATCATTTCATGTACCTCAAAACCCGTCAGTAGACTCATAAAGGCTTCATGCAACCCGCTTTCGGCGGACGAAATCCTTTCAATCACCGTACCCATCAAGGTGTGATGATCTTCTGAGATAGCCGCTTGCTCTAGCATATCCCTCAGTACGTCCGACCGCACACCAGACGGTGCCGGACTCTTTTGATTGCTCTCTTCAAGATCCGGATACTGAGGACTTCAGGTGGGCATAGGATTACCTTCTGGCCTTGCCGGGTCAGGAGAAACCCTCCGCGACGACACCTCGGGGTCGCCCGCCTCATGAGGCGGTGTGGCAGGGGGAGGCGTTTCTCTCTCCATCATCTCTGGAAGAAGATCCCTTGAAGACGAGCTCTGCTGAGAAGGGCTAAGATCCGAACTGCAAGATAAGTGCTTCGATTATTTTCCTCAGAAGTAAAGCGAGATATTTTCATTATTAAGTGCCCTTTTACTTACAGCTCGGTGGAGGGATGATCCCCTTGAGGGCATAGTGCGGCCAGGGTATCCCCCTGGGCAGGACCCTCCGGTGGAGATTTATTCCCCCGTTTGGAGACCATTGTCTCCGGGTCCTCAGAGGTGGTTCTCTTCCTTCCCTGGGGAGAGGAAGTTTCAGTTCCTCCTCCCCGGCTAACCTCCTTCGCGGAGGCACTATCCTCCTTGTTCCCCCCTTTATCTTCTCCTGAGGGCGCTTGATAAGGCGCGATCTCCAGCATCCTAGTTAGCACGGGATTTGGTGAGGTCTCAGGGAGGGGGGCCGGACACCTGATCAACTTGGCCTTCGCTATCCAATCCTGGTCAAAGAGCGGCTTTTCTTAGGGCAATGTTGCGATAAATAAACGGACAGTGTGTTCAGATGCGGGGCTACTTACTTGGGTATCCGGGTGATTGCAGCTCAGACTTGCATCCTCAGTGATGTCCGGACACATTATTTGTGGTCCGAAGAACAATTTGTACATCTCTTCGTGCGTCATGCCGAGGAAATGTTGAATAGCCCGCGGTCCTTCCGGGTTGAACTCCCACATGCGAAGGGGCCGGCGTTTGCAAGGCTGGACTTGACGAACTGGCATAACTTGCACTACCATAACCAGACTAAAATATCTCTCAAAGAGATCTCGGATACGGCTTTGCAGTATTGGCACGTCCTTAGCTAGACCCCAGCTCAGCCCCCTGCTGATCCATGACATCAGTTGTAGTGGGGGGCCTGAGCGAAAGGTGGGGGCAGATACCCACTTGGCACTTTGGGGAGCTGTGATGTAGAACCACTCCCGCTGCCACAATCCGGACACCTCTGGGAAGCAACCCTCAGGCCTTGGAGCTTTAGCAATTTTGCTTATTAAAGCGCCTCCGCACGCTGCGTGCTACCCCTTGATCATCTTCGGCTTCACATCGAAGGTTTGAGCCACAGGCCGAAGTGAGGGGTAATGCGGAGGAAGGCCTCACATACGACAATAAATGTCGAGATGTGAAGAAGGGAATCCGGGGCCAGATCGTGAAAATCTAGCCGATAATAGAACATAAGACCCCTAACAAAGGGATCCAGAGCGAGGCCTAGTCCTCGGGGGAAGTGGGAGACGGACATGACGCTCTCGTTGGGTTCGGCAGTAGGGACGACCTGCCCTCGGGCAGGCAGCCGATGCGAAATTTCGGCGGTCAGATATCTGGGCTCTCTCAACTTCTTGATGTCCTCCTCTGTGATGGAGGAAGGCATCCACCGACCTTGAAGGTTGGATCCGGACATAGTTGAAGGTCCGAAGTGCCTAAATCTGAGCTTTGGGTGTTGGAACTCGAGGCGGGAGGCGGATTTGATTAAGATCGAGAGGAAAAAAGCCTTGTCCCCTTTATAAAGAGGGTGAATATCAAGCGCCCTCCTCGTGGCCATTTGGGACTTGCCTAAGATCTAGGAATCCTACCCGTAGGCACGGTTGGGTTACCCACGTCCGTATTGATGAGAATCCCGTAATAAAGGGGACACGATCTCTGCTTCGACAAGATGTGCCAAGGAAACCGCCTCGCGAAACACGCTGAGATTGGTTATGAAAAACGATTCGAATAAAGACTGGCTGTGGTGTGATGTCACACTATGGGGTACGTCAGCAGATTAGATTTGTGGAAATATTATTCTCTCTACGGTGGTATGTGGAACTTGTTTTGCAGAGCCAGACACGATCCTCGTGTTCAAAATCTTCTATGAAGTACTCGGAGGAGGAACCCACCTTGCAATGCCGAAGACAATCTGCGCGCCAGACTCATTGTCATTGAAGCCTGGTTTAGGGGCTACTGAGGGAGTCTTGGATTAGGGGGTATCCAGACAGCCGGACTATATCCTTTGGCCGGACTGTTGGACTATGAAGATACAAGATTGAAGACTTCGTCCCGTGTCCGGATGGGACTCTCCTTGGCATGGAAGGCAAGCTTGGCAATACGGATATGTAGATCTCCTTCCTTGTAACCGACTCTGTGTAACCCTAGCCTCCTCCGATGTCTATATAAACCGGAGGGTTTAGTCCGTAGGACCAAGAACAACAATCATACCATAGGCTAGCTTCTAGGGTTTAGCCTCTTCGATCTCGTGGTAGATCAACTCTTGTACTACTCATATTATCAAGAACAATCAAGCAGGACATAGGGTATTACCTCCATCAAGAGGGCCCGAACCTGGGTAAACATCATGTCCCCTGCCTCCTGTTACCATCCGCCTAGACGCACAGTTCGGGACCCCCTACCCGAGATCCGCCGGTTTTGACACCGACACCGGCCCTCCCCACTCATCCACTCATTTATATACGTGGCCAGGGGGCACCCCATAGACACAAGTTGATCTATTGATCTATTCCAGCCGTGTGCGGTGCCCCCTCCACCATAATCCACCTCGATTATATCGTAGCGGTGCTTAGGCGAAGCCCTGCGTCGGTAGCATCATCATCACCGTCATCATGCCATCGTGCTGACGAAATTCTCCCATGAAGCTCTGCTGGATCGAAGTTCGTGGGACATCATCGAGCTGAACGTGTGCTGAACTCAGAGGTGCCGTGAGTTCAGTACTTGGATCGGTCGGATCGTGAATACGTACAACTACATCAACCGCGTTGTGCTAACGCTTCCGCTTTCGGTCTACGAGGGTACGTAGACACACTCTCCCCTCTCATTGCTATGCATCACCATGATCCTATGTGTGTGCTGATACGTCTCCAATGTATCTACTTTTCCAAACACTTTTGCCCTTGTTTTGGACTCTAACTTGCATGATTTGAATGGAACTAACCCGTACTGATGCTGTTTTCAGCAGAATTACCATGGTGTTATTTATGTGCAGGAGCAAACGTTCTCGAAATGACCTGAAACTTCACGGAGCCACTTTTCAGAAAATAAGAAAAATACCTGCCAAAGATGAAGGCTAGGGGGCCCACCCCCTTGCACGAGGGTGGGGGCGCGCCCCCCTACCTCGTGGGCCCCCTGTTGCCTCTCCGACTCCAACTCCACCTCCATATATTGAGTTTCGATGAGAAAAAAATCAGAGAGAAGAAATCCTCGCGTTTTACGATACGAAGCCGCCGCCAAGCCCTAAAACCTCTCGGGAGGGCTGATCTGGAGTCCGTTCGGGGCTCCGGAGAGGGGAATCCGTCGCCATCGTCATCATCAACCATCCTCCATCACCAATTTCATGATGGTCATTGCCGTGCGTGAGTAATTCCATCGTAGGCTTGCTGGACGGTGATGGGTTAGATGGGATCTATCATGTAATCGAGTTAGTTTTGTTAGGGTTTGATCCCTAGTGTCCACTATGTTCTGAGATTGATGTTGCTATGACTTTTCTATGCTTAATGCTTGTCACTAGGGCTCTTTCTTTCTAATTCATCCCCTTCTTTCTAATTCAAAAAAGAAGGGGGGGGGGTGGTAAGGCAGGCTCGCAACTTACAAAGGGCACTCGCTGCTCGCAGGCCTGCTCTTTCTATTATGATTTGTATGTCTATGAAAGCTCCTTTGACTCCAGCCCCATAAGCTATTCCAGCCCTACCTACATCACCTTTCATATGGAACAGGCATGCTTTAGTGATGGGGCTAGCCGCTTTCACAAGAAATCAAACCAAACAAAGACACTTAGCATAGGAGTAGATTAGGGCATCTAGTGCTCTGTTCATCGTCTGAGGACTCTAAGGTGCCAAGGGAAATAGCTCCCCCCTCCTTACCGTACGTGCGACTCTCACCGCATACGGCTCGCACAAAGACTCCCCGAGTGCCATGATTTCAGATCTGAACCTATTATGTTTTCATCAATATATGAGTGTTCTTGATCCTATCTTGCAAGTCTATAGTCACCTATTATGTGTTATGATCCGTTAACCCCGAAGTGACAATAATTGGGATACTTACCGGTGATGACCGTAGTTTGAGGAGTTCATGTATTCACTATGTGTTAATGCTTTCTTCCGGTTCTCTATTAAAAGGAGGCCTTAATATCCCTTAGTTTCCGTAAGGACCCCGCTGCCACGGGAGGGTAGGACAAAAGATGTCATGCAAGTTCTTTTCCATAAGCACATATGACTATGTTTGGAATACATGCCTACATTATATCAATGAACTGGAGCTAGTTCTGTGTCACCCTAGGTTATGACTGTTACATGATGAACCGCATCCGGCATAATTCTCTATCGCCGATCCATTGCCTACGAGCTTTCCATATATTGTTCTTCGCTTATTTACTTTCCCGTTGCTATTGCTATCATCACTACAAAATACCAAAAACATCACTTTTACTACTGTTACCTTTTGCTATCGTTACCACTACTATCATATTACTTTGCTACTAAACACTTTGCTGCAGATATTAAGTTTCCAGGTGTGGTTGAATTGACAACTCAACTGCTAATACTTGAGAGTATTCTTTGGCTCCCCTTGTGTCGAATTAATAAATTTGGGTTGAATACTGTACCCTCGAAAACTGTTGCGATCCCCTATACTTGTGGGTTATCAAGACTATTTTCTTGCGCTGTTGCTGGGGAACATAGCTCTATTCTTTGAGTCACTTGGGATATATATGTGCCTATCATTATGAAGAACTTGAGAGATCCAAAAACCAAGATCTATCCCTCAACTACGAGGGGAGGTAAGGAACTGCCATCTAGCTCTACACTTGATTCACATTCTGTTTTGAGTAAGCTTGCGACACCTACACCTGTTTCTACTATTCGTTCTGATAAGTCACATGGTATTGATGATGCTACTTCTGCTATGCATGATACTTATGATGAAACTACCTCTATGCCTGATACTACTATGCCACTTAGTGCTTTTCTTGATGAACAACTTGCTAGGGCTAGAGAAATTGAAAATATTGAATCTGATGATACTGATGAAAGTGATTATGAAGAACCACTTGCCATTCCTAAGGGTTATGTTTTTGATCAAGATGCTTCCTTAGCTATTTTAGCGTGCCAAAATAGAACTGAACTTAAAAGGTTATTAGCTAAATGGAGTAAGCAATCTCTAAGTGCTAGAATGAAACCTGACCCTGCTTTTGCTACTTCACCTATCTTTGTTACTGATAAGGATTATGAATTCTCTGTTGATCCTGATATAATTACTTTGGTTGAATCTGACCCTTTTCATGGTTATGAATCTGAAACTGTTGTGGCACATCTTACTAAATTAAATGATATAGCCACCCTGTTCACTAGAGATGAGAGAACTCGCTACTTTTACATTCTTAAAATATTTCCGTTCTCATTGAAGGGTGATGCTAAGATATGGTTTAATTCTCTTGATCCTGGTTGTGTGCGTAGTCCCCAGGATATGATTTGTTACTTCTCTGCTAAATATTTCCCTGCTCATAAGAAACAAGCTGCTTTAAGGGATATATATAATTTTGTGCAAATTGAAGAAGAGAGTCTCCCACAAGCTTGGGGGAGGCTTCTCCAATTACTTAATGCTTTGCCTGATCATCCTCTTAAGAAAAATGAAATACTTGATATCTTTTATAATGGACTAACCGATGCCTCCAGAGATTACCTGGATAGTTGTGCTCATTCTATTTTCAAGGAAAGAACACCGGATGAAGCTGAAATTCTATTGAACAATATGTTGACAAATGAAAATAATTGGACACCTCCGGAGCCAATTCCTGAGCCTATTCCTAAACCAACTCCGAAGAAGAGGGGTATTCTATTTCTCAGTCCTGAAGATATGCAAGCGGCAAAGAAATCTATGAAAGAAAAAGGTATTAAAGCTGAAGATGTTAAGGATTTACCTCCTATTGAAGAAATACATGGTCTTAATTTACCGCCTGTTGAAGAAGCATATAATCTAAATCCTTCTCCTATTGAAGAAACTCGTGGTCTTGATAACCCGACATAGGTAGTGAAGGTAAATTCTCTCTACAGATATGATAAAGCTGAAATCCCATTTACTAAATTTGCTAGCCCATGCTTAGATGAGTTTGATAAATTTATGGCTAAGCAAGAAGACTTTAATGCTTATTTTGGTAGAAAATTGAAAAATAATTCATATATGCTTGAACACTTGGGTGATTATATGGCTAATGTTAAAGGTGAACTTAAAATTATTAGTAAACATGCTTCTATGGTTACCACTCAAGTAGAACAAGTACTTAAAGCTCAAAATGATTTGCTCAATGAATTGAATAGTAAAGATAATGATAATGCTGTTAGAGTGGCTACTAGAACTGGTAGAATGACTCAGGAACCTTTGTACCCTGAAGGCCACCCTAAGATAATTGAGCAAGATTCTCAGAGAAATAATATAGATGCACCTAGTTCTTCTAAAAAGAAGAAAAATAAAAATGATAATACTGCGCATGCTTCTAGTGATCCTATTGTTGAAACACCTGAGAATCCAAATGATATTTCTATTTCTGATGCTGAAACTCAATCTGGTAATGAACCTGAAACTAGTGATAATATTAATAATAATGTTCATGATGATGCTCAACCTAGTAATGATAATGATGTAGAAATTGAACCTGCTGTTGATCTTGATAACCCACAATCAAAGAATCAATGTTATGATAAGAAAGACTTTGTTGCTAGGAAACATGGTAAATAAAGAGAGCCTTGGGTTCAGAAACCCATGCCTTTTCCTCCCAAACCATCCAAGAAAAAGGATGATGAGGATTTTAAGCGCTTTGCTGAAATGATTAGACCTATCTTTTTGCGTATGCGATTAACTGATATGCTCAAAACCAATCCTTATGCTAAGTATATGAAGGATATCATTACAAATAAAATAAAGATACCGGAAGCTGAAATTTCCACCATGCTTGCTAATTATACTTTTAAGGGTGGAATACCAAAGAAACTCGGAGATCCCGGTGTACCAACTATACCATGCTCCATTAAAAGAAACTATGTTAAAACTGCTTTATGTGATCTTGGAGCCGGTGTTAGTGTTATGCCTCTCTCTTTATATCATAGACTTGATTTGAATAAGTTGACACCTACTAAAATAACTTTGCAAATGGCTGATAAATCAACTGCTATACCTGTCGGTATTTGTGAGGATGTGCCTGTTGTAGTTGCAAACATTACTACTTTAACGGACTTTGTTATTCTTGATATTCCCGAGGACGATAGTATGTCTATTATTCTTGGAAGACCCTTTTTGAATACTGCAGGGGCTGTTATTGATTGCACTAAAGGCAATGTCACTTTTCATGTTAATGGTAATGAGCACACGGTACACTTTCCGAGGAAACAACCTCAAGTTCATAGTATCAACTCTATTGGAAAAATTCCATCGATTATATTTGGAGGTTTTAAATTTCCTCTTCCTACTGTCAAGAAGAAATGTGATATTCTTATTATTGGGGATGCGCATATCCCCGTTGAAGTAACATAGTATTATTCAAAATTTCTCTGGTTCCATGTTATTCAGAATGAGTTCATTAACAAGACTTGATCAACCTTGTTAGTGGATTCCTTTTGATGATCATGAGATGGATGAAACTAGAAGGCACAACCTTCTGTACCCCACTTTTACTTTCTGTTATTTATATTAAATAAAGTAAAAATAAATATTTTTTCTGTCTGTTATCTGTTATCCGTGCAATATAAAATACCTCGAAAATAAAAGTTCTCCAAATGCCCTGAAATTTAAATATGATTTTTTCTAGAATATTTGAGGATTTATGGAATTGAGAACACACCAGGGGGGGTCAACCACCTGCCCACGAGGGTGGAGGGCGTGCCCCCCTACATCGTGGGCCTACGGTGGCCCTCCTCCACTTATTCTTTCAGCCACACAGTTCATCTTCCTCCCCCAAACACGAATATCCAGCTCAAGCATGAGTTCTAGCTCACTTTGCTGCCATTTTCGATCTCCTTGCTCAAAGCACCTCTTACAAAACTGCTTGGGGAATTGTTCCTTGGTATGTGACTCCTCCATTGGTCCAATTAGTGTTTGTTCTAGTGCTTTATTCATTGCAAATTTTTGCTACTTAGGTGACCCTGTTCTTGAGCTTGCATGTCAAATTTATATGGTCAAAAGTAGTTTTGATGCATGATATAGGCCCTAGGCACTTGTAGGAGTAGTTGCTATCAATATTATTGAGTTTGGTTTACTTTATTTTGAAGTTACTAAAATTTTCAGAATTTTTCAAAAAATGATGAGGAGACTATTGAGGGGCTCATCGAGCCAAAGCTCGAAGCAAAAGGCACCAAAGCCTAAGTATAATTTGCCGCGCACCGCGGAGATTCAGGCGTGTGAATGGCCTTCCAATGAATTCTTGAGAGCAGCCGGGATTTATGAAGATTTTCATGAATTGGCTCATAATGCAGGCCTCACCGCTTTCTTCCATGACCAATGCGATCAATATCTCTTGCTCACAAATACCTTTGTGCAAAACTTTCATTTTCATTCTAGGAATTCACCACCTACGGTGGAGTTTCAATTATATGATGAGCATAAGGAGATGTCACTTTATGATTTTTGTCGGATTTTTCTAGTCCCTTTTGAGGGCAAGATAGACGAACCACACCGTGATGATGTGGAGGGTTTTATTGATACTATCACTATAGGGGAAACTAGGAAAGTTTCCGATGCACGAATCACTAGCATACATTTTCCTGTTTTACGTTACTTTGCATTATTTGCTAGTCGTTGCTTAATCGGTCGTGGAAACTGTGGAAACCTTAGCATCCCTGATATTATTATTTAGCTTCAAGATTTATACAGTGATAACACTTTTAGCATGGGCGGTATTATTGCTAAACGGTTAAGTCTGAACCGTACCAAGGGCCCCATCTTTGGAGGCATCTATGCCTCACGCCTAGTTGCACATTTTAACATACCTATTAGGCATGCTAAGAAGGAAGAAAAGGTGTTGTCCCGTGTTTATCTAGATTATAAAAGTATGGTGGCACATGATTTTATTGTTAAGAATAGGGCAGGAGAGCTTAAATATCAATTGTTCTTTAATAAACATCATCCTGAGACTATTACCCTGCATGCTCCTTCTTTGTTTGATCTATCTTCAGGCACGTACCTTGTTACGTTGACGGCTATTCAAGCCTACCGGAACTCTGCACCAGCCGAGGAGCCAGAGCCGGAACCATAATTTGATCCCTCACGACAGTCTAATTACCAGTGAGATCCTAAGATGATTGCCAGCCAGTGGCAATCGGAGCCCTCTTCTTCCTCATCGCAGTACGACCCCAACTATTATTATGGATATCCGCCAGGCCAGCCATGGCCATAGACCAACTTAGGCCAAAAGCCTAAGCTTGGGGGAGTACGTATTTCCCACCGACATTACATTTATACTCACACACTCATTGCTAGCTGTCAGTGCTCATACTTTTTCATTGAATCATCCATGCTAGTTTAATTTCCTTTTTATGCTTTCTTCTTGTGTGTTTAATAAACCTTAAGAAAAACCAAAAACATTACTTGTAACTTTTACTAGTTTACTTTCCATGCTTGTAGTAGTAATTAAAAAGAAAACCCAAAAAGATTTCCTGTTCTTCTTTTGCTTGTTGGGAGCTTTCCCGTGTAAATAGTTTTATTTGTTTTCTTTTCTTTGGGGGTCGATAGGAGAAGACCATAATTAAATTGTTGAAATGGCTCTTATATGCATTACTGTTTATCTGACAAAAGAACCCACATCGCCTTGTCTTCTCCTGTTTATTGAATGCTTGCAGATTCCAGCTTAGTCCAATGCACGTGCACTATTATTATTATTCACACTATTCAGTCGTGCAAGTGAAAGGCAATTATGACGATATATGATGGACTGGCTGAGATGAGAAAAGCTGGTATGAACTCGGCCTCTTTGTTTTTTGTAAATATGATTAGTTCATCATTCCTGATTCAGCCTATTATGAATAAACATGTTTGCAATGACAACTAGAGATCATAGTTTCTTGTGCCATGCTTGATTAGCTATGAGTTATAATGGTTTACCTTGCGTGCCAACATGCTATTAAAATGGTTATGATGTGGTATGATAGGGTGATATCCTCCTCTGAATGATTTAAGTGACTTGACTTGGCACATGTTCACGCATGTAGTTGAAACAAAATCAACATAGCCTTCACAATATTTATGTTCATGGTGGATTATATCCTACTCATGCTTGCATTCGGTGTTCATTAATTTTAATGCATGTTCATGACTATTGTTGCTCTCTAGCTGGTCGCTTCCCAGTCTCTTGCTAGCCTTCACCTGTACTAAGCGGGAATACTGCTTGTGCATCCAATCCCTTAAACCCCAAAGTTATTCCATATGAGTCCACTATACCTACCTATACACGGTATCTACCTGCCGTTCCAAGTAAATTTGTATGTGCCAAACTCTAAACCTTCAAATAAATATCCAGTTTTGTCTATATGCTCGAATAGCTCATGTATCAACTAGGGCTGTCTGTATCTTCCATGTCTGCGAAGGGCCTATCTATTTACTTTTATGCTGCATCATCATCCTCTTATTAAAAAGCACCAGTTGGAGAGCACCGCTGTCATTTGCATTCATTACTGTTAGTTTACATTGAGTATGACTTGACTAGATCTCTTTTACCATGAATTACAATGTCTAGTCAGTCCTTGATCTTTAAAGGTGCTCTGCATTTATGTTTTGCGGTCTCAGAAAGGGCTAGCGAGATATCATCTTGTTATATCATATTATGATTGTTTTGAGAAAGTGTTGTCATCCGAGATTTATTATTATGGCTC